>NW_015505296.1:290384-307505 GCF_001515645.1 Sinocyclocheilus grahami
CCCTCCTGGTGGAATGACCTGCCCAGCTCAATCCTAGCAGCTGAGTCCTTAATATTTTCAAGAAACGGCTAAAAATACATCTCTTTCATCTTCATTTGACCCTCTAACTCTAGCACTCTCTATTCTAATGCTACCTCTAATTTTATCTGCTTGTTTTTTTAATTAAAAAAAAACTTGACCCTCTTAACATTTGCACTCTCTGTTCTATTTCTATTCTAATGGCCAATCCATAATTTTTTGGGGGAATTTTTATTTATTTATTTTTTAATAAGTATCGGTTCAGGCACCGTTTAGGCATTGGAACCGTTTTAAAAGGATCGATTTGGCACCGGTATCAAAAAAAAAAAAAAAACGATACCCAACCCTAGTTTCTACCATTAACCAGCTCCCTAAGTAAATAAAGAACATAAGTGAATATATTTCAGTCAGGAAAAATGCACAATAATGCTACTGTGAAATGTTGGTGCACTAAAGGAAATATTATGCTGCCTTTAGGTACAATGTATTCAGTGCACAAACACATGAGCTAATTGCTATATGCTAATTAGACAAATCCTCATGCCTACCAAAAAGTACCATGGTATTACAGGGGTTTTAAACAGTATTGTTACCATAGCTTTTGGACACCGGCATGTTAAATACCATGGTTTATGATTACGGTAATAATTAAGTATCATGCCTCTTTTTATAAGGGATACTCAAACTTCCTACAGTTACATGTTTATTTGGTTCAGCTGTTTGTTTAAGTGTCAACTGTGTATATGAGGCTGGAAGTGCCCCTCAAGTGAAACAAGTGTTTAGGCACTTGTCATGAGTAAAATGTAAATACAAATTAGGTAAGTGTGAGGTATGTTTGTTCTGACAAGTGGATGTAAAGACACTCACACACGTTTATACACTGGCTGTGTTTCAACCCTAGTGAGCTCCCTACTACACCTACACAGCATTTAAGAAAAGAATTGAGAGTCATGCGCCTAGATGCCCAAAAATGCTGTCTGAGAAGGGAACTAACTAGGTTTTGTGACAGCCGTTGTGGATGACTCATCGCTGAACGTTCTCGCACGCTTATCTCTAACAACAGTTCGTTTCCGTTTCTATAAACCGCTCTACTAACTTTCAAACGTAATACGAAGCAAATAATAGACCAAGGGGGCTTTAATCCGTGGGTTGCTGCATTGTTATGAACACTTTGAAGGGAGTTGAAATACTTCACATACCGGAGAGACAGATGCACTGTCTGAGGGCTAATAATACTCCCCGCCTGGACGACACGACCGACCCTTCAGCATTTCTCCTCGATGGAGCTTCCCCAGGCACGCGTGAATATGGTCTTCACAGCGTATCTTCGAGCTGTAACACTGACATGCTGCCACAGAGACCAAAGCACCGGATAAAAGGCAAATCCTTCTTATGTCAATCCATTGACGGCAGCCCTCTGCCAGACTCGACCTACACTCTCCAGTCAACTTCAGGATGTTTAATGGACGTCGGCGTGAGGCGGCGGGAAAACCCGGACTGGCTTTCTGTTTCCAGGCTAGTCAATCTGTGCAGAAATCAGTCTGTCTATCATATCAGGTTTTAGGCTGCTAACTCGCCGTGCTTTGAGCTAACTGCTAACACATCTAAACGCGCGTGCCACGACTTGAGATGCCTATCGTCACTTCTGAATTGACCAATCCAGCAGAACCCTTGTCCGCGAATGCGCTCGAGAGTCTGTTCTTATGCAGCATACAAATATGACAATTATATCTGTATTATTATTATATTATTAGGCCATTTTAATATACAGACACTCATTCCACAACAATTGATGAATAGAATATAACTATTAAAATTATTAGCATTGTCCTTACTACTACTACTGCTATATATTATTATGGTGAGGCAGCTATTGTGCCTTATAATAATATTACATTATTACAATACATTATTATTTTTTATTATTATACTTATATAGGCCTATTATAGTTCTATAGCATGCAGTTTTCTTATATAGACAATAATTCCTAAAAAGAATCGGATGAATGCAATCAACAACAACAATCAAAATCATCATCATCGTGATTAACATTAATTCGTTTTAATTCACATAACAATATAAAAAACCTTACACTACACAGTATTGCCAAAAATTATATGTAATATTTTATAATACTAAATCTGATTAATGAATGTAATGTAGATCAACTCAAAGTGCTGTGACACGCAGTTACGTAGTAATTCTGCGACAGGAAACGAATCAGTGAAGGACACGGTATGCGGACAAACACGTGAGAAAATGTATTCCAGTTCTTTGATTTGTGTTTTACGTAAGTACATCGTTTAAATACAAATAACTAAATACGTATGGATCTAATGTAGAGCGAATAGTTTTGTCGTCGTTGATGTACAGTATTTTCGCTGTTCAGACGCAGTGTTGATAACGGGACGAGCTGACGGCTTCAGTGTCACACAGGTCCACATATACTATACAGTTGTGTAACCAATGACCTTGATTTTAGCCAGAATTGATTTCATCTGTTTCCAAGAATTCAGGTCAGAGCTACTGGAAGCTTATGTTTGTGAATGATGCAAACAGTCCAGTGTAAATTGCACGAGGAGAGAATCTGTCTCTGGTGTAACGTTAATAACAACGGTTTTCTGGACATTTACCATGGTAGTTTTTGACGTGAATATGCTAATCATTCAGTTCCATGAGTTGTGTATTACTATGGTGTTGACATGTGATACTATGGTACCAGCACGGTGTTTTTAAAGGCATTTGGGAGCCAGAATAAATTATGTCTTGAGTAATTTGTCTTTACACAAGTATTGATACAGAATTCCATATTAATGTTAAAGAACCTGGAAATGTCGTTATTACATTGAAGTAAAATTCATTCATTTTATAGTCGGCTTCTTTCCCAACCTGTAGCTCACTTATATGGATGGCACCTGTATATGATTTGGCTTGTCTTTCTAGTTTAGTGAACTGAATCTGTTAACATTTCCTCAAACCGATGACTCGTAAAGTAATACATTTACAACGCTGTCCAACTGTTTATGACTGATATGACTTTCCTGTGTGCATAGTCCAGCCCATGGCACAGATCAATTGTGGTATAATAATACCAATGCACACATTTGTTTACTCCATTCCAGAGTGTGTTGAAGACATGAATGTACTGCAGTCCTGATAGCAGCCATCATGACGACAGAGGCTGTGTCCTCAGGGACTCGAGCTCAGATCCCAGCTCCTGTCCAGAAAGACTACTACTACTGGTTACGCTCTTTCGCAGCTGGAGGTGAAGTTTAATCACAAGATGCGATGTACTAAAGCATGGATATTCAGCTGCTCTTATATGCATTCATTAATTTTTGAAGTACACCCAAGATGTAGATGAGTTTGTTTCTTTATCAGAACAGATTTAGAGAAATGTAGCATTGCATCACTTGTTCACCAGTGGATCTTCTGCAGTGAATGGGTGCCGTCAGAACGAGAGTCCAAACAGCTGATAAAAGCATCACAATAATCCACAAGTAATCCACGCGACGCCAGTCCATCAGTTAATGTCTTGTGCAGTGAAAAGCTGCATGCTTGAAAGAAACGCATTTGTTTTAAGCATTGAAAGGCGTTTTAAAGTTAAACCGTCGCTTCTGGCCAAAATACAAGTCCATAAACCACAATAACGCTTCCTCTAGTGAAAAAGTCCATCCCCTGTTGTCCTCTCACTTCAATATTCACCAACATAATTTTTTAGAACTGTTTTCGCTTGTATCTGTGCATATTTCTCTCCCGATTCAGATGAGAGGACTGGAGGAAGCAATCTTCCGGATAGTGAGTCTAGTATTTTAGCTGGAAGCAATGGTTTTGAAGTTAAAAACGTCTTAATGATGGACTTGTTTCTTACAAACATGCAGCTTTTCACTTCACAAGATGATAATTGATGAACTGGAGTCATGTGGATTAGTGTGATGCGTTTATCGGCTGTTTGGACTCTCATTCTGACGGCACCCATTCACTGCAGTGGATCCACTGGTGAGCAAGTGATGTAAATTACTCAAAATCTGTTCTGATGAAGAAACAAATTATAAATCTACATCTTGGATGGCCTGGGGTGAGTAAATGTCCAGCAAATTTTCATTTTTGGGAGAACTATTCCTTTAATGGTCACATGACATGCAGGTAGACAAATAAACTATGTATTTTTTTCTAGTGAGTGTGTTATTATGATTGTTTTTACTTTAAAATGAATTACTTCTGGATTAAACGTTAATCCTTTTATTTTTTATTTTTAGGTGTTGCAGGATGCTGTGCCAAGTCCACCATAGCGCCTCTCGATAGAGTGAAAATTTTACTACAAGCTCAAAATCCTCATTATAAACACCTTGGTAGGTTAAACCCAGAATGTTTCTGATGGACAGATATTTTCGTGCAACTTGATTTGTAAAAGAACTATGCATTAGAATACACCAAACGGTTGAATGTGTTGATGTTATCTTGTGTTTTTGTTTTTCCCAGGAGTGTTTGCCACACTTAAGGCAGTGCCAAAAAAAGAGGGTTTCCTTGGACTATACAAAGGAAATGGAGCCATGATGATCAGGATTTTTCCATATGGAGCCATTCAGTTTATGGCTTTTGATAACTACAAAAAGGTAACTTTTGTTTCATAGTCTTGGGGAATAACAAGCTAAACATAGTGATGTTCCTAACATAGCTATATTTTTAGTAGTGTGACAGTTGTTCAGAATACCATAGCTTTTCCAGTACTACTTCTGCGGTTTTTGATACATTGTATTGCACATGCAGGCATAAAAATAGGCAATAATCAAACGCAATCTCCTAAACTGTCCTCAAGTGAAGCACTAGTCTGATTTATTTGAAGGATTTGGTTAACTCATGATTTATTTCAGTGATCCAGTTCAAAAAAGGATTCACAGATTTATTTGAGAAGTTGAGGTAGTTTGTGTGGGGCATTTTATGTTTTATTCTGGTATCAATAACACAGTTTTCCACTTTTTTATTAGTTGTATTCATTGTAAGTGTATCTCTACAAATGAGATTGGGCTTGATAAATACTACTAAATTATATTGAGTAAAATCAATTATTTTATCTAATGGTTATATATTTGAAATTACTGTATATGGTCACTTTTTGTCAGTAGCTTAACTTTTTTTCTTTCTTTTTTTCAGTACCTTGTAGCAATTTCAATGTAGCTTTCCCAACTTCAGTGTTAACAATACAAAGTTTTGTACTAATGCCAAGTTTACACTCTGTTTAGATTATGTAATGCTTGCACTAAGCTATTTCCGATGTACTTTCAGTTCCTTAACACAAAACTTGGAATATCTGGGCATATTCATCGGCTCATGGCAGGATCTATGGCAGGTTTGGGATTGTTTTCCATGACTCTTTTCCAAGATCTTTGTAACTTCATGATAAGTGTTATGTATTTATCTGCATTATATTCTTTCTGCAGGGATGACTGCAGTTATTTTCACTTATCCACTCGATGTTATCCGAGCACGCTTGGCGTTTCAAGTGACAGGAGAGCATCGCTACACTGGCATACGAAATGCCTTTCAGACTATTTACCTTAAGGTATGAAGACGGGAAAGAAGTTTAATTGAAAACCTTCCTGTGCTTCCCTTTTGCATGACAGTGTTTTATCTTTAAAGGAAGGAGGAATCTCTGGATTCTACCATGGTCTGACCCCCACAATCATTGGCATGGCTCCATATGCAGGTTATTTTCTTGTCTATTTTATGTAAATTATACAGGACAATGTGCAGGAAAACTTTTTGAACACTTCTCACACAACTGAAAAGATTTTTACTTTAGTTTACTGCCTCATGTCATTGTTTTCTCTATGTTCCAGGCTTTTCATTTTTCACTTTTGGTACATTGAAGACTCTGGGACTTACTCGCTTTCCAGAGCTCTTAGGCAAGCCGTCGCTTGACAACCCTGATGTTCTTGTGCTGAAGACTCATGTCAATCTGATGTGTGGTGGAGTTGCTGGAGCAATTGCTCAAACTATTTCGTATGTTTATTTAGTTTTTAAATCCCTTGTTTGTAGTTTTCTATTTTAGAACCATTATTTAGTTTTAAACTGAAGTAAATAATAAAAGGTATGCTACATATATGCATTTGAGTTACTGTACATACATTTTACATTCTGTATAAAACATACTTTCTAATATTTCTGCACAGATATCCACTAGATGTTGCCCGGAGGAGAATGCAGTTAGGGTCGTCACTGCCTGATTTTGACAAATGTTGGTGAGTATTATATAATTTGGATGATTTTAAGTCTTTGTTCCCTCAATGATTTACACTGGTGAAAATGGTAAGTAAATTATAAGAGAGGTATGGCATTATAAGAGAGGTAGGTGATGGCAGATAACTGCTAAATATGTGTGTGAGTGTGTGTGCAAGAAAAATAAAATAAAAGCAAAATAATTTTTTTTTCTGATGTAAGAATCAAAACAATGCCATACCGTATTGCAACGCATCAAAGCAGTCAATACAACACAGTAAAGAATAACTTAAAGAAGTTGCCACCGTTAAGTAAACTGTTTGACTCTTCCTGCTGACTTGGGGTGGGCGCTATACCGGTATGAAAGTGACTGAAAGTATTATGTTGTTCCATGATAAAGATTTTGCTATACATTGGATATGGTTATATTCACAAATTAAAATTTTACATTTATATTGTTTTGTTCAATTTGGTACGCTTTCAAAATATTTTTCACTACAAAAGGGGGGCCTGGCAGAAAAAGTTTGGGAACCACTGGCCAACTCAAACACACAATATTTAATTTAATTTAATTCATACAGGCCTACCGCATGTTGCATGTTTGCACTTTTTGAGAAAAACTATGGCACAATAAAAAAATACTTTTCAGGTCTTTGTCCAGTCCCTCACCTGGACAGTGTAAAATATCGTGATTTGAATTTTAGCTCATATCGCCCACCCCAATGCTGACTTGAATGGCGATGCTTACGGTGGCCGAGAGAGCTCAACGTGCTGCAAATTAAGAAAACATCTTCATCAATTTGACAACACACGCGCTGCAAATTCTCACAACACAACCAAAAACAGAAACACGCTGCAAATTCTCACAGCGCGACTAAATACAGAAATGCGCTGCAAATTCTCACAGCACAGCCAAAAACAGAAACGCGCTGCAAATTTTCACAATACATACACAAACAGAAGCGCACTGCAAAATTCTCACAACATGACCAAATACAGAAACGCGCTGCAAATTCTCACAATGCGACTAAATACAGAAACGCGCTGCAAATTCTCACAGCACAGCCAAAAACAGAAACGCGCTGCAAATTTTCACAATACATACACAAACAGAAGCGCACTGCAAAATTCTCACAACATGACCAAATACAGAAACGCGCTGCAAATTCTCACAATGCGACTAAATACAGAAACGCGCTGCAAATTCTCACAGCACAGCCAAAAACAGAAACGCGCTGCAAATTTTCACAATACATACACAAACAGAAGCGCACTGCAAAATTCTCACAACATGACCAAATACAGAAACGCGCTGCAAATTCTCACAATGCGACTAAATACAGAAACGCGCTGCAAATTCTCACAGCACAGCCAAAAACAGAAACGCGCTGCAAATTTTCACAATACATACACAAACAGAAGCGCACTGCAAAATTCTCACAACATGACCAAATACAGAAACGCGCTGCAAATTCTCACAATGCGACTAAATACAGAAACGCGCTGCAAATTCTCACAGCACAGCCAAAAACAGAAACGCGCTGCAAATTTTCACAATACATACACAAACAGAAGCGCACTGCAAAATTCTCACAACATGACCAAATACAGAAACGCGCTGCAAATTCTCACAATGCGACTAAATACAGAAACGCGCTGCAAATTCTCACAGCACAGCCAAAAACAGAAACGCGCTGCAAATTTTCACAATACATACACAAACAGAAGCGCACTGCAAAATTCTCACAACATGACCAAATACAGAAACGCGCTGCAAATTCTCACAATGCGACTAAATACAGAAACGCGCTGCAAATTCTCACAGCACAGCCAAAAACAGAAACGCGCTGCAAATTTTCACAATACATACACAAACAGAAGCGCACTGCAAAATTCTCACAACATGACCAAATACAGAAACGCGCTGCAAATTCTCACAATGCGACTAAATACAGAAACGCGCTGCAAATTCTCACAGCACAGCCAAAAACAGAAACGCGCTGCAAATTTTCACAATACATACACAAACAGAAGCGCACTGCAAAATTCTCACAACATGACCAAATACAGAAACGCGCTGCAAATTCTCACAATGCGACTAAATACAGAAACGCGCTGCAAATTCTCACAGCACAGCCAAAAACAGAAACGCGCTGCAAATTTTCACAATACATACACAAACAGAAGCGCACTGCAAAATTCTCACAACATGACCAAATACAGAAACGCGCTGCAAATTCTCACAATGCGACTAAATACAGAAACGCGCTGCAAATTCTCACAGCACAGCCAAAAACAGAAACGCGCTGCAAATTTTCACAATACATACACAAACAGAAGCGCACTGCAAAATTCTCACAACATGACCAAATACAGAAACGCGCTGCAAATTCTCACAATGCGACTAAATACAGAAACGCGCTGCAAATTCTCACAGCACAGCCAAAAACAGAAACGCGCTGCAAATTTTCACAATACATACACAAACAGAAGCGCACTGCAAAATTCTCACAACATGACCAAATACAGAAACGCGCTGCAAATTCTCACAATGCGACTAAATACAGAAACGCGCTGCAAATTCTCACAGCACAGCCAAAAACAGAAACGCGCTGCAAATTTTCACAATACATACACAAACAGAAGCGCACTGCAAAATTCTCACAACATGACCAAATACAGAAACGCGCTGCAAATTCTCACAATGCGACTAAATACAGAAACGCGCTGCAAATTCTCACAGCACAGCCAAAAACAGAAACGCGCTGCAAATTTTCACAATACATACACAAACAGAAGCGCACTGCAAAATTCTCACAACATGACCAAATACAGAAACGCGCTGCAAATTCTCACAATGCGACTAAATACAGAAACGCGCTGCAAATTCTCACAGCACAGCCAAAAACAGAAACGCGCTGCAAATTTTCACAATACATACACAAACAGAAGCGCACTGCAAAATTCTCACAACATGACCAAATACAGAAACGCGCTGCAAATTCTCACAATGCGACTAAATACAGAAACGCGCTGCAAATTCTCACAGCACAGCCAAAAACAGAAACGCGCTGCAAATTTTCACAATACATACACAAACAGAAGCGCACTGCAAAATTCTCACAACATGACCAAATACAGAAACGCGCTGCAAATTCTCACAATGCGACTAAATACAGAAACGCGCTGCAAATTCTCACAGCACAGCCAAAAACAGAAACGCGCTGCAAATTTTCACAATACATACACAAACAGAAGCGCACTGCAAAATTCTCACAACATGACCAAATACAGAAACACGCTGCAAATTCTCACAATACAAACAAAAACAGAAGCGCGCTGCAAATTCTCACAATAGAAACAAAAACAGAAGCGTGCTGCAAATTCTCACAATAGAAACAAAAACAGAAGCGTGCTGCAAATTCTCACAATAGAAACAAAAACAGAAACGCGCTGCAAATTCTCACAATACAAACAAAAACGGAAGCGCGCTGCAAATTCTCACAATAGAAACAAAAACAGAAGCGTGCTGCAAATTCTCACAATAGAAACAAAAACAGAAACGCGCTGCAAATTCTCACAATACAAACATACAGAAACGCGCTGCAAATTCTCACAATACAAACAAAAAACAGAAACGCGCTGCAAATTCTCACAACACAAACAAAAACAGAAGCGCGCTGCAAATTCTCACAACACAAACAAAAAACAGAAACGCGCTGCAAATTCTCACAACACAAACAAAAACAGAAGCGCGCTGCAAATTCTCACAATACAAACATACAGAAACGCGCTGCAAATTCTCACAATACAAACAAAAAACAGAAACGCGCTGCAAATTCTCACAACACAAACAAAAACAGAAGCGCGGTTTGCTGCTCAAGAAACATTTCGAAACATTTTCATGTTGAAATCAGTTGTGCTGCTTAATATGTTTGAGAAAATTGTGGTAATAAATATATAAGTAATGAATAGCAATTAGATCTCTGCATGTTACACTCAAAATTTCCATCAAATCTTGTCTGTGATCACTAATATGTTTTTACTTGATTTTTTTGAGCAGCAGCCTGACAAAAACTCTCAAGTATGTGTACACCCAGTATGGTGTTAAGAAAGGACTGTATCGTGGCCTGTCTCTCAACTACATCCGCTGTATACCGTCACAAGCCGTTGCCTTCACCACTTATGAGTTCATGAAGCAAGTTCTTCACCTAAACTAGAACAAGCAGTCACTAAGCCTTACAGGAACGAGTTGAAAAGACCCCTGGCAACATCACAGCAGCCCTGTCTGCCATTCCAGTGACCAGTCATCTGAGCTCCAGTTCTTACAAAACACCCTCACAAATGGCAAACCTGTGGCTTTGCACAGCACAGCAACAGTCACTATGGATACAGAGACAAAAGCTTGCTTTTCCGTTATGTGTGGATCAGAAACAACCAACACTGGAAATGCCATGGAAACCTGTGTCTGAAACTTGCCTGTAAAAAGCCATCCCATCTCAGATTGAACAATATGCCTTAATCTTTCACTCATGTTAGCGAAACACGAAATCACAGGAGATTTTACCTATGTGGACAGTTTCGTTATATCACAATGCTTTTAACTATGACTGATGATGTAACTTTTTATGTCAAATATGGAAATATGGAACATTTCATTCATATGTAGCTTTATATTTCAGCAAATCTGAGTCACCTCAAATCTAATTGACTGATATTTGTCTCTTTTAGGGATAAAGATGACTTTACAATTCAATATTATAGGGAATGGAAGAGAGTGTACATAATGTCTATGCAGTATTCAGTCATGTTCGCATGCCGACGTTACTGTGGCTCAAGTTTAATATCTGATTGATGCCTTACAGTGCAGGCTAGTTCACAGAGAGCATGTGTGTGGTGATGAACGTATCACAACTGATATGCATATGAATCTTAAATTATTGTTCACTGATTTGTGATGGGAACTAAAAGAGTCCCTTAAATACAATAATGTTTAAATTAAATAAAATAATGACTTGCCTTTCCATATGCAAAGGATTTGTCAAAGACATGTCATAAAACAAATAGTTCTGTCTTGCCTGGGTTATGAATCTCATATTGAAGTAGCGCACTGTCATTACACTTTTACCCGGCCAGAAGAAAATTAAAATTATTATTATTTTTTTTTTTAAATATAAAGTTGAGTAATTGCCTTATTTTGTTTTGTATGGAAATGAACTCCCTCAAACGGTTGCCTCATTTCCTTTGTTGTAATTGCTTTTTTTTTCTTTTTTTTTTTCAGTTTTGCGGTGAATCGAGTCCTTAAACCTCTTTAAATTTGACTTTTGGGTTCATGTACAAGTTGATCATTTAACTGCACCTGTTTCCAAAGATGAAACATTTATGAATATATGAATCTGCGTATGAGTACATTAAACAGCAACTGATACAGTTTTATTTCTAAGTGAATACATGTATGAGTAGTGAAGGTCATGATTCATTGAACACATTTCAAGTTTATTTGCACTGAATGCCAGCGAGCTGAATCACTAAGCTTATCTTTTCTGATTCTTGAGAACTATGGAGGAAGTTCGTCTTGCTGCTTTGGATAAATCGCCTGATAAATGATTAGGCATTTGAACAAATTAACAGTGAGAATGCCTGTTCTGTACATGTGATTATTCATTTGTATGTATGCTTAGATGATCATTAAAGAAATGTAAATGTTAAACCTATGTTAAACTCTTTGGCGTAAAAGTAAAGGCTTTTGTCTTGTGCTGGAGTTGATCTTTATTGCTTTCAGATACTTAAAAAACATTGCCAGTAAGTATTTGCATGATCCCATTCTACACCATTTGTCATTCGGTGGGATTTCCCTAAAGTTTTCTAATTTTTTTTTTGGAAACGCATTTACTATGATACACCTCCCACCTAGCAATTAATTTGCATTAATTTCCTCCTATGTTTGTAAGGTACTGATGTTTGACGACATCTTATTTGACTGGAAAATATGTTACAAACACAACACTGTTTATAGTATGTATGGCTTACTTATCATGTTACCATGCGAGTCATAAAAAAAAGTAGAGCTCACTGGCCAGTGTGGATTTTCGTCCTTTGCACTTTGAATAAAATTGTTATTCTAAGGCCATTAAAGCACTTTATACACGTATACACTACCATTGAAAGGTTTAGGGTCAGTATGGGTTTTTATTTATTTATTTATTTTTAAATAAATTCTACTTCATCAAAGAATAGCGAAAGAATGTGTCACAGTTTCCACTAAAGTAGCACAACTTTTCAATATTGCTAATAATTAGAAAGGTTTGTTGAGCAGCAAAACAGCATATTGCAATTATGTGAGAATCATGTGACACTGAAGACTGGAGTAATGGCTGCTGAAAATTCAGCTTTGCATCACAGGAATAAATCATTTTAAACTATATTAAATTAGACAACAGTTGTATAGTATATGTATATATATATATATATAACTTTTTTTTTTTTTTGCAAATTAGGTTGTATTCATCAGCAGAATGTGAGCTGGTACACCACAAGGCAAATACCACAAAACCTTGCAAACTATCAAGACCAACTAATATTCAAAAATAGGTGTGAAGCAACCGCTCTATCTAAGTAAAACACTTGACAAGCCTTAAAGAAAAACGAGAACAAAAATATCTGATAAGCATGCCAGGCAGAGCATCTTAAAAACTGGTTCCTGTATTGTGAAGTGTAGAGAGTGATTTACTGTAATATATCGACAGAAATCAAATTTACTTAGAAATAAATAAACTGCATGATGCCATTCACACACACTTCTTGATACAAGTAACTTGTGTAAAGCCTATACCCCAATGCTAATCAAGAGCACATCTATGAATTTCCGTGTAGTATGTGTGAAGTCTGTGGCTTGAGTGAGTCAGTTAGAGAGAGAATGGGAGAGAGAAGAGGAAATACAGTCTAAGTGTGACTCTTGAAAAGTCCATTCGAGTTCAGTTGCAGAGTTGATCTCCAGCTTGACGAAAATGCCTAACTACACAGTGACTGTGGCCACAGGCTCTCAGTGGTTTGCTGGAACAGATGACTACATTTATCTGACCCTGGTGGGATCTGAGGGATGCAGTGAGAGAACTCTCCTGGATAAACCCCTCTATAATGACTTTGAGAGAGGAGCGGTAAGATACTAACAGTCTTTGCCTATATGAACGCAACTTATACTGTATTAGACCTTTGAGCTCCTTTTGAAGAGTTCGATTCATTGTATCTGAATTATATTGAACATATCGTGCAAATTATGTAAAGAATTATATTGCATAAATTAATTGCCTTTTTCTTTGTGAATTAAAATTGCAGCTATTTTTCCCCCCTTTTTTCAATGCACTGGTATTCTTTCTTTTATGGATTTTGATTAATTTGACTCAAAGCTTGGGCTTTATAAACCACAAGTATGAGTTTTCTTAATCTTAAGTAATGGGGGGAAAAGGATGCTGTTTTAAAAATGGCAGATCACATTTTGGGCATGTTTTGTCCCAAATTCAATGATCAGGGCTTTATGGCTTTAATCAAAAATCAAATAATCTCTTCACAACAACATAACATACTGTCAGATTTGAAGTGCATCATAAGTGTATTGCACGTGTCGTATAAAGTCTTATAAGTTAAATGTCTTCATGACACTTAAAAAGTTATTTTAGCATGTTTTACAAGAAACCACACCATTTCAGTCTTTTTACTTCAAAATTCCTGTTTCATTCAGTGTGTTACTTGCCGATTCTATCATTTGTGAAAGCAATTTCCTGAGTGAAAATTATTTCACCATTTTTGTTTTCAGTGTGGCGCACTTCAACTGTGATATGATAAAACACTTTATAGCCAATCTCTCTGATCAATTAAATCAAACCACAGTCCTTAGATGAAACTTGTTCAGTATCTTTGAACTAGTCATACAGTGTATCTCTAAGAGAGTCTAATCACTTTAGTCAGACAAAAGATAAGAGAAATATAAAAACAATGATCAGTTGCAGGAAGAATGTTAAACCTACATGCCTGTTTCTTTCCTTCCTTATTTTGAGCCACTGCATTCCAATAACATCTAACATAAGATGTAATTCAAGGTGGACTCGTATGACATCAGTGTGGGAGAAGACCTGGGCAAAATCGAGCTGGTGAAAATTGAAAAGAAGAAATACTGGGTGCATGATGACTGGCACTGCAAATACATCACGGTGAAGACGCCGTGTGGAGATTACGTTGAGTTCCCCTGCTTTCGCTGGCTAGTTGATGACAAAGAGGTGATCCTCAGAGATGGCAGGGGTACGTTCTGATTGGCATGCAAATTTCTTCCTGTAATAAAGGCCTAAACTTTACCATAACATAAGGTTTTAATGCTTGCTGTGTTTCAGCTCAATTGCCGCAGCATGACAAGACCGGAGTGGTGAAACAGCACAGGCGCAAAGAACTAGAACAGAGACAGAAGACATACAGGTTTGATGCAACTTTCAGAAAGAGGTTAACCACTGTAGAAAATTTGGTCTCCAGGAAAAGTGCTTTCCTCATAAATGCACATGTGGTCAAGTCTAAGATTTCATCATCACAGACCAAAAAAAATATTTATTTTCTCATAGACAGTTATACTTTGAGGATTCAAATATATACTGTTTACTCCTTACCCTGGTTTAGGAAATAATTATGTGCATTCAGCTTTGATATTGTACCTTTGTAAATCCCGGGTTACCACTGTCGCAGTGTCACATGTCATGGTTTGGGCGAACACTCAGAAAGCGACTTGTTTAAATAACGTCTAGTGGAGCTCTTGAGTTTATATGCTTGACTGTACCATCCAGTTTTCCTGAATACACTGTTCTGTAGGAATGCCAAACCTGACAAAATTAGAAATAAATAAATATACAAAGAAATGTAAAAAGCAAAAAATAAATATACAAAGAAAAGTAAAAATAAATAAATTATTATTATTTATACTTTTATATCTTTATTTATGTATATTTCTATTTTTTTTCCACATTTATTTATTTTTTTCTTTTATTTATTTATACAATTAGGCCTATTTATGTACACATTTATGTATTCATTGACGTAGCCTATTTATTTATTTATTTATTTATTTATTTTCACATGTATTTATTTCTACGTTTCTTTGTCCATAACTGTAAGAGTAAAATGCTCTTATTGCAAGAATTAACGCTTTTTCCGTCATTGGTTGTTTATATTTAATAAATGGAATATTTAATAAGGCAAGTGCTGTTCAGTTTATGATTAGCCAACACTGCATAGTTTCACAATTTTATAGACAGTAAAAACGATACTACACCGTTTCAAAATGACAAGTGGGGTTACACAGAGTTCCTCCACAAATACATTTTTTTTCATCATTTAGGCTACTCACCCTCATGTCGTTACAAACCTGTATGAGGTTTGTTCTTCTGCAGAAAACGAAAGAGTACATATTTTACATATCTGCATTTAGCCTAGGTATATTTTGAAGAATGATATGAGAATGTGTTAATGATGAGAGACGTTTTATTGGTTGGGTGACCTATCCTTTTAAAAGGAGTTTAAAAAGACAGTTTCCTGTGGTTTAGCTAATCTAAAAAGTCCTTAAGGGATATTTCATCCAAAAATGAAAATTCTCTCATCATTTACTCAACCTCATGTTGTTCCAAACCTGTATAAGATTGTTTCTGTATGAGTTTCTTTTCTGATTACAAATGAAGATATTTTGAAGAATGTTGGCAACCTAACAGATGACTTATTTTTGTTCCATACTATGGCTACACGTCAACTGTTTGGTTACCCACATTCTATCTTTTTATGTGCTCAACAGAAAGAAAGAAACTCATACAGGTTTGGAATGACATGGGGGGTGAGTAAATGATGACAGAATTTAATTTTTTTTGTTGAATTATCCTTCAGGGAGCACAAATTATAGGAACAGGAATCTGCATTTGACTGATAACTCATGGGACTGAATGTGGGACCTTTGCCAATGATACCACCACTACCACATGTCCGCACTGCCGGGGAAATCCTGTTTTTAAATGCGGAACCTTTTATTTATTGCATAATAAAACATGATGCTATGCTTGATGTTGAAGATGGAAGGAGTGGCACCCTGGCTTCCCAATGAGTATAGATGCCAAAGCCCATAGTGAGCTTCCGCGAGACATTCAGTTTGACAGCGAGAAAGGAGTGGACTTTGTGCTGAACTACAGCAAAGCGTAAGAATAATTTTGTTTGATGACTGTGCATATCTCGTTCTTCAATACTGTTCACTGTTATTTCCATAAAGAGACCATATGTTTGTATTTATGCACATTTGCATGCTTCTTTCAGAATCTGTTTGGTTTTTGCATGTTTCTCTATCAGCAAGGTCTGAATACAAACATGCATTGTTTTTGTGGTGTTGTACATTAGCACAGGCCTTAAAGGGTTAGTTCACCCAAAATTGAAAATTCTGTCATTAATTACTCACCCTCGTGTTGTTCGAAACCCGTAAGACCTTTGTTCATCTTCGGGAACACAATAAAAAGATATTTTTGATTAAATCTGAGGGCTCTCTGACCCTCCCATAGACAGCAAGGTAACTACCACGTTCAAGGTCCAGAAAAGTACCAAGATGATCGACAAAGTAGTCCGATCTGGGTCAGCGCGCGAACACGCTCACGTCATGATACTGTCGTGAACGCACGTCCAAAGTAGAGATAAAAATGTGGAATAAAGTCGTTATTTTTGTTTTCTTTGCGCAAAAAAGTATTCTCGTAGCTTCGTAACTTTACAGTTGAACCACTGATGTCACACGGACTACTTTGTCGATCATCTTGGTACTTTTCTGGACCTTGAACGTGGTAGTTACCTTGCTGTCTATGGGAGGGTCAGAGAGCCCT
>NW_015505296.1:307739-358244 GCF_001515645.1 Sinocyclocheilus grahami
TCAAGGTCCAGAAAAGTACCAAGATGATCGACAAAGTAGTCCGATCTGGGTCAGCGCGCGAACACGCTCACGTCATGATACTGTCGTGAACGCACGTCCAAAGTAGAGATAAAAATGTGGAATAAAGTCGTTATTTTTGTTTTCTTTGCGCAAAAAAGTATTCTCGTAGCTTCGTAACTTTACAGTTGAACCACTGATGTCACACGGACTACTTTGTCGATCATCTTGGTACTTTTCTGGACCTTGAACGTGGTAGTTACCTTGCTGTCTATGGGAGGGTCAGAGAGCCCTCAGATTTCATCAAAAATATCTTAAATTGTGTTCCGAAGATGAACAAAGGTCTTACGGGTTTCGAACAACATGAGGGTGAGTAATTAATGACAGAATTTTAATTTTTGGGTGAACTAACCCTTTAAAGAACTGTGCTGGCCTGTGCTCATGTAAAAGTGTGACTGTTAAAAGGAGGCAACTGCAGATTTGGTCAATTGTGTTGATGATGTAAATAGTTTTGAGAAGTGTCGTTCTCAGTCGCACGCATACATGTGTTTACCACATGTATGTATCTGCAGGCACAGTGACAGTTAGATTATCACAACACCTCATTTTTTAATGCATGAAGTTCAGATGTTGAGTTTAGTATGTGGGAAAAGATTGTGAGAAAGCCTGGATTATCATTGTGAAAAACAAGTGTGCTTAGTTTTATTAAATGTGCACTTGTAGTATACTTCAAATAAAAAAAAATTAAAAACTAGACTTGCAGATAATCTAAACTAAAATATTAATTAATTATGTAAAGAAATTACATTAAATTACATTGTTTTATTTTACCATGGCAGTGCACTAGCCATTTCAAAGACAATAGAAGCAGTTATGAAATTATATATGAAAATGTACTTAAGTCCTACTTAAATGGGCATAAAAACACTTTTAAGTTCAACTAATTGGATTTAAAATGTAAAAATAATAATATTTCAGTAATTTGCTAATAACATGTGATTAAGTGTCCAAAAACATTACGTTCAGTTCATTGAATATATTCCTTTGAAGTATATTAGTTCTGGAAAAACTACTCTTTTTAAAAAGTATGCTCAAGTGTACTTCTTTTCCACAAGGGTAGACTATTCAAGTAAATGTCTCTCTTTTTATTTATTATTTTTATATATTATTCAATATAACAGATCATAGGTCATATGTACCATTATTTAAATGACTGTGTTTCATTCCTTAGGATCGAAAATCTCTGCGTAAACCAGTTCATGCACATGTTCCAGTCTTCATGGGGAGATTTTGCAGACTTTGAGCGTATATTTGTGAGAATTAAGAATACAATATCAGGTTTGAACCGCCAGCATACATAATCTTTACAATATCTTTTTCAACTTTCAAGAATTGCACATTACACAATTATTCGTCTCACAAACACTCTCATCTGTTATAATACATACAAATTATTTTTATTTGATAGGCATTTTTATTTTATTACTTGTGTCCTTTGCACAGAGTATGTGATGGAGCATTGGAAGGAAGACTTCATGTTCGGATACCAGTTCTTGAACGGCTGTAATCCAGTGGTCATCAGGAAATGCACAGAAATTCCTGACAAATTTCCAGTCACACAAAAGATTCTTGAGGACAGTTTGGAGAGGGGTCTCACGCTGGAAGAAGAGCTCAAGGTATGCGATCCAAAATCCATGAGTAGATTGGCATGTGCAGTATGATTCACTCGCAACACATGCTTATCTGTGTCTATTCGGCATGCAACATGGTTTTAGTACAAATGTAGTATCTTGCTTTTCAGGAAGGAAACATCTTTATAGCTGACTATGAGCTATTAGATGGTGTTACTCCCAATGCCACAGACCCATGCACCCTTCAGTACTTGGCTGCACCCATCTGTCTGCTTTATAAGAACAGTCAGAACAAAATCATGCCAATCGCCATCCAGGTATCTGAACTACACACAAAACAAGCTCATGTGCTGAAAGCCTCAGTATCAGACACAGCACAGTATGTGATAAGATCTTTTCTGCTTCTCCATTTCTTTTATCACGCTGCCGTGTGAAATTAGAAAAACTTATTAGTTTAGTAGATGCTTTGTCAGAAGCAATTGGAAAAACTGAGAATACAAGCAATTTAACACAAAGGGGACAAGAAATGTTTTCTTGAAAAACATTTCACTTTTTCACTATTTCACTTTTCTATCTAAGAATGAAAACAAGAGAGAAACACAGTGAACACCATACAATATCTTTCAGTATTGACTGTTTAGTTGAACAATGATACACTCTTGATTAAAAAATTGCTGATCTTTTCATCAGTAGGTATACATTGTTCTGCTAATTTTCAGCATATGTTTTGTGCAAAAATACTGTTGATAATAGATGCCTTTGAAAATATCCCAAAACAAATGAATAAATAAAAATATATATACACTACCATTCAAAATTTTTGGGTCGATAAGATGTTTTTGAAAGAAGACTCTTATGCTCACCAAGGCTGCATTTATTGTCAAAAATAAAGTAAAAACCACAATACTGTGAAATATTATTATAATTGAAAATGATTTTGTGACTTTATTTTGATAGTCCACTTTAGGCATTCTACTACCTATAAGTAACTTTGCAACTACATGTCAACAAGCAGTCATTAGAGTATTAGTAGACTGTTTCATTTTTCTGTTTAATATTTAATAACACTTTATTTTGATGGTTGCTCAACAGATGTTCTACTGACTATAAGTAACTTTGCAAGTATGACAACTTATTCTACTAACCCTATCTACTAATGTTCTAATGAGAGTTAGTTAACATGTAGTTGCAAAGTTACTTACAGTTAGTAGAATGTCCAAAGTGGACTATCGAAAACTGTAACCCAATTGCTTAAATGACTGTCTATAAAAATAGGCTGAATGAGTTTTGAAAATGACCTCTATATTATTGACATAGCTGGGGCAGAGCCCAGGAGAAGATAATCCCATCTTCCTCCCAAGTGATGATGAGCACGACTGGTTGCTGGCCAAGATCTGGGTGAGATCTTCAGACTTCCACGTACACCAGACAGTCACACATCTTCTCAGGACACATCTGATATCTGAGGTCTTTGGCATAGCCATGTTCAGACAGCTGCCTGCAGTTCATCCTGTTTTTAAGGTAAGTTCTTTGTTCTCTGTATAGAATTAAATAAGTCATGAGTAAACAATGTCCATGTCCTATGTATGGCTGATTATACATTCTAAGAGACATCCTCTGCTCCTTCAGTTGCTGTTACCTCACATCCGTTTCACCATTGCTATTAACACCAAGGCTCGTGAGCAGCTCATCTGTGAGTGTGGACTCTTCGACAAGGTCAGAAGTGTCCCCTTCCTCTAATTGTTCACTTCCTCCAAAGGCAACTAATGTAATTGTTAGTGTTCTTCTTCTTTTTTCGTCTTCTTCCGCTCTAGAAGCCTAAGGCAGCCCATAGAACCATGCACTCTCAGAAAAAAAGGTACAAAAGCTGTCACCTTTTCAAAAGGCACACCTTTGTACCTAAACAGTCCATATTGGTACCTTAAAGGTTAGTACCTAAAAGGTACAAAAGTGTACCTTTTGAAAAGGTACTGCCCCAGTGACAGCTTTTGTACATTTTTTCTGAGAGTGTGTTGTAAGAAGTTGTGAAATCTGGCAACATAGAGCCCAGTCTGAACATTAAATCATTCCCTCTAGCGCCACCAACTGTCCAAAATTCCACTCATGTTTATACTATTAACTTCTGAACCGTAGGGGCTAGAAACAAAATTCTTTCAGATTTTATTGCACCTGTGAAGTCATTTTTCCACCATTTTGAATTTTCCAAAAAAAATTTAAGTTGATTAGTCAAACCATTTATGAACTACTTCTATGAAGAGCACACTAAAGTGGATATGAGGTTATATCTCTGGAACACTCAACCGTATTAAAGGGTTAGTTCACCCAAAAATGAAAATTAGCTTTACTCACCCTCAAAGCATCCTAGGTGTATCCTAGGTGTATGTGACTTTCTTCTTTCAGAGGAATCCAGTCGGAGTTATATTAAAAATCGTTCTGGCCCCTCCAAGTCTTTCAATGGGGGTAAGCAGGTGTTGGTTGTCAACAGTTCAGGAGACGTGAAATAAAGTGTGTGCATCCATAATAAAACGTCCCTCACACGACTCCAGGGGGTGAATAAAGGCCTCCTGTAGCGAATCCATGCATTTTTGTAAGATAAATATCCATATTTCAAATGTAATAAACCCTTTTTCCCCACTTCCGCTGACTGTCGTACGTGGAAGATGTCCAGGTGGATGACGTAGGACGTCGGCGTTGCGTGATAAGTGACGAACGCGGAGACAAAACAAAACAAAATGCCGTTCACGAATTAGAAGCACAAAACGAGGATTTGTAAAGAAAAATGTTGGAGGATTTCGATATAAGCCAAGAGGAGACTGGTTTTCCTTTGCTAAAGTAAGTTTGCTCCTGCATTTCTCAGAGGCACGCACATGACGCATACATCCTACGTCATCCGCATGGATTCTCTACAGGAGGCCTTTATTCATCCCCCGGAGCCGTGTGAGGGACGTTTGATTACATGCGCGCACTTTATTTCACGTCTTCTGAACTGTTGACAACCAACACGCGCTTACCCCCATTGAAAGGCTTGGAGGGGCCAGGCCCAGGACAAATTTTTTATATAACTCTGATTGGATTCGTCTGAAATAAGAAAGTCACATACACCTAGGATGCTTTGAGGGTGAGTAAAACACAAGCTAATTTTCATTTTTGGGTGAACTAACCCTTTAAGACCAAACTTGGCTTGTGTTATGACAACCAGGACCTGAGGGTACCTTTTGGCACCTAGTGATCAGGAGAAAAATGGCTATTATTACTTATAACTTCTAAACAGTTTGGCCCAAAAGACCGGTCTCTTTACATTTAGTTCGGCATTCAGAGTCTAACGACACCCATTTTCCCACATTGGTCAAAATACTAATAGCTTTTGATTAGTTTTATTATACCAATAATGCCATAATTGGCCGAACTTCCTGTCTGTGTTAAATCATTATTGTGTAAAAATTTATATTGCATGTATACATTAAATATATCAAGAAGAAGTTAACCAAGAATAAGCAATTACAGCCAGTTTTTAATAATTCAGTGACTCACTTATAAAGACTGAATGAATCAGTGCGTGTTGATGAATGAATCAGCTGAGTGAATGATGCACTGATTCATTCATAACTTGTCTGCACCTACTGGTGTACTGATGCAAAAAACTGAAACTGGTCACTGAAAAATCCCCACCACTAATTCACAGACTGACAGTCTGGATATGCGCAGACACATAGTGATGCAAACTTAGATTGGAGCTAACTGTTCAGTTACAGTAACATTTTACCAAAGTCTTAAGTATTACAGCAGTTTTTTGTCCCACAGGCTAATGGGACAGGTGGAGGTGGCCACGTAGAACTGGTCCAGAAGTCCATGAAACAGTTCACATACAGGTCCTTGTGTTTCCCAGAGGCCATAAAAGCACGAGGCATGGACAGCCAGGAGGAACTGCCCTACTACTTCTACAGAGATGATGGCTGCAGCGTCTGGGAGGCAGTGATAAAGTATGTTACAAAATGAAGTGTGGACATTCAGTTTGTAAAGGAATTAAAAAGACCTTTTTTGTTCAATAATTTGATATTGATTTGATCTCTTCCTAGTTTTGTGACAGATGTAGTGAACATCTACTATGACAAAGATGAGACGGTCCAGGAAGACGAAGAGATCCAGGCATTTGTGAAAGATGTTTGCAGCTTTGGAATGCAGGATTTTGACTTCTGTGGTAAATATATGCACAAAATTGCATAACACAAAGGAGTACAATTTAGTATACCTTCGAAAAGAGTACGGTACTTATTATGGAAAGAATATACTTAAATATACTTATGTAATGTGTTAAGACACTTAATTGCATGTTCATTTCAATTAAATGAAAATGTATTATAGTTTCAATTTATATTAAATGCAATTAGCTGATCTTTAGAGTGCTTTTTGAATAGTAGGAGTTTTCAGGATTACTATTAATATAAATTTCAGAATTACTTCTATAGTTTTTGAAATATGGTTAAAGTGTACACCCAGATGTACTGACAAGCATTTACGGTAAACTATAGTTTAATGTAATTTCTATTGAAACTTGTATGTCTTGTATTTAAATATATTTGTAATAATTACACATTTGTATTTTGTAATGATGGTGTTGCAATTTTGTACATTTAAATATATTGACTTTGAGTGTAATATTGAATAACACACTACAGTAAAAGTTATGATCAAGTGCTTTATATGTGCTTTAGTATGTTAGTCATCACATCAAAATTAAAATAACAATTAAAAATGTACTTTAAAATACTTTAGATTAGGGAACACATATTCACTATGTTTTCCCTAAGAGTTTTCCCTGAACAAACTCATATTTGCTGCTTATTAATAGTTAGTAAGGTCGTTTTTAAGTTTAGGTATGGGGTAGGATTAAGGGATCTAAAACTGCAGAATAAGGCATTAATATGTGGTTTATAAGTACTAATAATCAGCCATTATGCTAGTCATATGCATGCTAATAAACAACTATTAATAGTGAGAATTGGTCCTTAAAATAAAGTGTTAACAAAATGTTTAATTTGACATTATTTCAAAGTGCACTTTTTAAAAGTGTGTTAAGAAACATAGTCAAGAATGTGTACTTACACTTAAGTGGCCTTTTATTTCAATGATACATTTTCTGCAAGTACAGCTTTTAAAAATATATAATTTTAAGATTTGAAGTACATTAAAATTGCACATTCAGTACAGTTAAGTTCACTTTTTAACAAGGGTGAGTATGGTTGTTTTATATATAATAATAAAAAGAAGTCTGGGATTAAATATAGTTTGCTCAAGGTGACAGAATATATTTATGGCATCAGCAACTTTCCAGTTCTTTTCAGCAGGTGGACTGAACCTCAAATCTTTTTGTTCGCAAATCCTCAACTACTAATTCATTTTAGGGCTACTAGCCTTTATTTACAGGCCACATTGTGTTCTCATGAATGTAAATGTGATGACACATTATCATTGTGTGCAGAGTTTCCCAAGACTTTAAAAACTAAAGAGCAGCTGGTGGAGTATCTAACTATCGTCATCTTCACTGCTTCTGCAATTTTAGGGCTACTAGCCTTTATTTACAGGCCACATTGTGTTCTCATGAATGTACAGTAAATGTGATGACACATTATCATTGTGTGCAGAGTTTCCCAAGACTTTAAAAACTAAAGAGCAGCTGGTGGAGTATCTAACTATCGTCATCTTCACTGCTTCTGCACAACATGCTGGAGTAAACTTTGGCCAGGTAACACACAATAATGTTTCTGTAATATTTAGTTGTAAAGTAAAATGAACAGCAAAAGTCCAAGGCTAATATCAATGTTCTGAAACTTTACTCCAGTTTGACTGGTGTTCATGGATCCCAAATTCCCCTCCAACCATGCGGAAGCCTCCTCCTACAAAGAAGGGCGAAGTGGATTTGAAGTACATAGTGGAGAGTCTGCCTGACCGAGGACGCTCCTGCTGGCATCTGGGAGCCGTGTGGGCCCTCAGTCAGTTTCAAGAAAATGAGGTCTGAAATAAGTGAACATCTATGAATATATAAAAACTATGTGAGCGATGACAAATACTGAAAGGTATGATTTTTGCAGTTGTTCCTAGGTATGTATCCAGATGAACACTTCATTGAAAAACCTGTGAAGGAGGCCATGGTGAAATTCTGCAAGAAACTTGCAGAACTGACTAACGTCATCAAGAGCCGAAATGACGGAAAGAAGCTGCCTTACTACTATCTGTCGCCAGACAGAATCCCAAACAGTGTGGCTGTCTGATTCACCAGTCGCACGGGATCAGAAGTGCTATGCTAGTAGTAGGAAGTGTTTTATCAGAGTGTTTTATGTGTTAAAAATTGGTAAAAGAAAGAATTTTATATATATAAAGTTTGCCACACTCTTAAAAATAAAGTTTTTTTATTGGCATATGTGGTTCCACGAAGAACCTTTAACATCTATGCAATCTTTCCATTGCACAAAATGTCCTTTATAGTGGAAAAAGTAAAATAAGATGTTTAAGATCTGTACACTGAAAGGTTTCTAAATGGTTCTTCTATGGCTTCACTGTGAAACCACCCCTTTGGAATTGTTATTGTTAAGAGTGCATGTGTGATGTAAGGAAAGTTTCATAGTTGTATGATTTACTTTTTTATGAGAAAGAAGAAATTATGTAATAACAGAGGTTGTAGCCAGAAATTATTTCATGCCTTTTTATTATCCTAATGTCAACATTTTGCTAAGGTGAAATTAGAGTCCATCTGTTCAGAGGTGTTTTTAATCAGTGAGGTAACTATCAGGTGTCAGTGTGTGCCCTGTTTTATTTAAAGAACAGGGATCTATCAAAGTCTGGTCATGTCTGTGGAAGTGTATTATGGCACAAACAAATGAGATCTCTGAGGACCTCAGAAAAAGAGTTGGTGTTGCTCATCAGGCTAGAAAAGATGTAAGGAAAGTTTCATAGTTGTATGATTTACTTTTTTATGAGAAAGAAGAAATTATGTAATAACAGAGGTTGTAGCCAGAAATTATTTCATGCCTTTTTATTATCCTAATGTCAACATTTTGCTATTTTTGTACCCTTTACTTTACCCACACATCAAACAAATGTTACTATTTTTTTTCTCATTTTTTAGCAACATTATGTTCATTCTTGATTACAAGGGGAACTTGAACAGCTTGTTTGTTTTCATCAGGAGAGCACTGAACAAGCATGGTGTCCATGGCAGAGTCGCAAGGAGAAATACACTGTTCTCCAAAAAGAACATGCTGCTCATCTGCAGTTTGCTAAAGATCATGTGGACAAGCCAGAGGAATACTGGAGAAATATTTAGTGGATGGATGAGAACAAAATAGAACATTTTGGTTTAAATGAGCAGCGTTATGTTTGGAGAAAGAAAACACTGCATTCCAGCATAAGAACCTTATCCCATCTGTGAAACATGGTGGTGGTAGTATCATGGTTTGGGCCTGTTTTGCTGCATCTGGTCCAGGACGGCTTGCCATCATTGAAGGAACAATGACTTCTGAATTATACCAGCAAATTCTGAAGGAAAATGTCAGGGCACCTGTCCGAGAACTGAATCTCAAGAGAAAGTGGGTCATGCAGCAAGACAACGACCCCAAGCACACAAGTCGTTCTACCAAAGAATGGTTAAAGAAGAACAAAGTTAATGTTTTGCGAGAAAGAAGAAATTATGTAATAACAGAGGTTGTAGCCAGAAATTATTTCATGCCTTTTTATTATCCTTATGTCAACATTTTGCTATTTTTGTACCCTTTACTTTACCCACACATCAAACAAATGTTACTATTTTTCTTTCTCATTTTTTAGCAACATTATGTTCATTCTTGATTACAAGGGGAACTTGAACAGCTTGTTTGTTTGAAAATGGCATGAAACTAATTAATTGTTAGAATATTTATAATCTTTTTTTTATTTTTAAGATTGAGCAGTAAGTTAAGAAACACGTAAGCTTTGCAGGGATTGGAAAAATTGTCTTCTGTGAATAAATGGGCAGCTGTTTACAACACAGCCGTGTCATGTTGTCACTGGTTATGGATCAGAGACAAACTATATCAGGTCACTAGGATGCATAGTGGTTTCCTTTTTTATTTTTGCTTTAAATTATTTACTTCAGTTTGGTTACTGCAAATTTTACCTTTTACCTCCAGAGTAATCTACACAGTTTTAGCATTTATTATAAACAGGAGGCTGTTGCAGTGCAGAAATACTGGTTCTGTATTTTACATATTAAATATA
Organism: Sinocyclocheilus grahami; assembly: GCF_001515645.1. Lineage (NCBI taxonomy): Eukaryota > Metazoa > Chordata > Actinopteri > Cypriniformes > Cyprinidae > Sinocyclocheilus > Sinocyclocheilus grahami. The sequence goes on from NW_015505296.1 coordinate 317,618, forward strand.
TAGAAGACGCAAAAGGGGGTCAGACCAGATACTGAAAGCACATACTTTTGCCACTCACAAATATTTATCACAGCATCATTTTTCTCAATAAATAAATGACAAAGTATATATTTTTGTCTCCTTTGTTTGAGTGGATTCTCTTTGTCTACTTTCAGGATTTGTATGAAAATCTAATTATGTTTTGGGTCATATTTATGCATAAAAATATAGAAAATTCTAAAGGGTTCACAAATTTTCAAGCAGCACTGCATATATATACAGTGGTGTGAAAAGGTTTTTGCCCCCTTCCTGTTTTTTTTAAATGTTTTGCATATCTGTCACACTTTAAATATTCAGGTCATCAAACTAATTTTAATATTACACAAAGATAATGCAAATAAATACAAAATGCAGTTTTTAAATGATGATTTCATCTATTAAACGAAAAAAGCTGTCCAAACCTACGTGAAAAATTATTTGCCCCCCTCCTGTTAAATCGTGAAAGAACTGCAATTAACCACATTATTTTAGAAAGCTGAGTTAAATTTCACTAGCCACACCCAGGCCTGATTACTGCCAGACCTGTTGAATCAAGAAATCACTTAAATAGAAGCTGTCTGACAAAGTGAAGTCAAACATGGCGGTGGTAGTGTGATGATCTGGGGCTGCTTTGCAGCTTCAGGACCTGGACGACTTGCCATAATTGATGCAACCATGAATTCTCCACTCTATCAGAAAATCCTGAAGGAGAAGGTCCGGCCATCAGTTTGTGACCTCAAGCTCAAGCGCACTTGGGTTATGTAGCAGGACAATGATCCCAAACACACCAGCAAGTCCACCTCTGAATGGCTCAAGAAAAACTAAATTAAGGTTTTGGAGTGGCCAAATCAAAGTCCGGACTTAAATCCGATCGAGATGCTGTGGCATTTCCTTAAACTGTCCATGCATGGTCCAAAACCCTCCAATGTGGCTGAATTAAAACAATTCTGCAAAGAAGAGTCGGCCAAAATTCCTCCACAGCGATGTGAAAGACTCATTGCCAGTTATCACAAACACTTGATTGCAGTTGTTGCTGCAAGGGCAATTACTTTTTCACGTCGGGCCAGGCTGGTTTGGACAGCTTTTTTCCCTTAATAAAATAAATAATCATTTAAAAACTGCATTTTGTATTTACTCGGGTTATCTTTGTGTAATATTAAAATTTGTTTAATGATCTGAATTATTCAAGTGTGACAAATATGCAAAACAAAACCCCCCCCAAAAAACAGGAAGGGGGCAAAAACTTTTTCACAGCACTGTATATATATATATATGTAAATAAATATGTAAGTTGGCCTATCATGTCCAACAGCATCAGATCTCAGATCTCTTGACGTTTCAGGGTCTTTCCACAAGAGGTTAAAAGTGGAAAGTGGTTAAAACCAAAAAGAGAACGTTCCATGAGCTCTGTTGGGAACAAGTAGTTTACAACATCTGCTCATTCTTGCAGAAATAAGAAATTGGATGGACGTTCCCTGCTAGAAAATCCACAGCATAACTAGTCAACCAACTAACGATCATCTCCAGCAATTTCCAACTGGGTTTGCGTGCAAAATAAAGATTTTATTGCTTCAGATTTAGCCTTTCTCATGAAAAATGTGGACATTTTATGATTTACGAAATACATCCACACTGCATCTTTTCTTCCTTTTTTCAAGAGTTTACATTCATTAATTTACGATAATCCGTTAAAAAAAAATCATTTCAAAATCAATTCCTCCTCATTGCAAACGTTAGGCGGTGCTGCTTTGAGATCAGTTTAAATCCGCTCCGTTGATGAACAGCGCCATTCACGCGCATGAGAAGCTGTTCTCAGATCAGTGGGACCTCAGTCAGTCAGGTGACCAGAATCAGATGATTCTCTGCAGACGGAACATGGCGGACCTCTCAAAACACTGAGCTGATGAAGGGACGAAGGACAGCCGAAAGCTGCCCTTGAAGTCTCTCACTGCTGGATTGGTGAGATTTTGAGGGGAAGGAGAACATTACAGAGGATATTTGATCACAGGACATATATAAGGTAAACCAATAACGTTACTCTAAATGACATTAGCAGAGATTCAGACTGTAAGTTGCTAGCACAGCAGCTAGCCTTGCATGGCAGCTGGTTGAGCAGTCACACACAAATGCATAACACGGTAAAATAACATCTAATGACGGATCAAAAGTGCATTCAGGTGTATGTACCTATATTTTTAATCGTTTAGGATTTGAGGAAGGTCGAGGTTATCGCCTCTGCATATGCTGATTGGCACATAGTTACAACGTTTTAACTTTGAAGTTTCCTCTCATTTCCCCAGCGAATGATTAGTAGTTTTGTTTACACTTTGTATTATGTATAGCAGTAGCACCTGCTAGATACAAATATATAAATGTCTGGCTATAAATAAATACGGATTCATTTTTGATCAGCCCCTTGTGAAAAAGAGGAACACGTTAGCATGCTTTTCAAACGTTCTTATTATGGAAATAATATACTTTAAAAGAATATAATTAGGTTTGAACTGAATGTAATGTTTTCAGATACTTAATGACATGTTATTTACAGCAAAATTAAAATGTATTACATTTTTAATTTATGCAAAATTCAATTAATTAGAGTTCTTTTTGAATCACTCAAATATGACTTAAGTGCATCTTTATATGTAATTTCGTAATTTCTTTCTATTATTGTCTTTGAAATATGGTTAAAGTGTACTGCCGAATGTACTGACAAGCATTTTTAACTATAATAAACATTAATTACATTTTTATTTTAAACATTTATGTCAGGTATGTACACATGTGTAATGATGAAGTTGAAATTGAATGCTTTTAAGATATATTAACTTAAATCTTTTATCAAATTACACTACAGTTAAAATGACTGTCAATTACGTTACATGTGCTCTAGTATGTTATAGTCAACATATCAAAATAAGTGTACTTCTTTAAAGCATGATAAAAAAGATTATTGAAACATAATGATTTAAAATGTACTTTAAAGTTTACAGAAGTGTACCTTTTTAAATGTGTACTACACACTTAAGTAGTACTTAGTCTTGAATGTGTACCCTTTTAAAGTACAATTAAGTGGCCTTTTATTTGGTTAAAATTACATTATGTGCAAGTACAGTCTTTAAATATATGCTTTTAAGATTTGAAGTACACTGCACATTCAATACAATTAAGCACATTTCTTTTTCACCAGGGGCAGTCCTACACACATTTTATTGAGATATAATCTTATCTATATAATCTTGAGTTATGATGTCTTTCTATTAAACCAGCATGTCTAATTTTATGGAGAATGGCCCCAGCAATCATAATGGAGAAGCTGAGCAGGTGTGGGAGAGACCCTGGACACTGGAAGAGATGCAGAAATCCAGCACAAACTGGTCACTGGCAGCAGATTCAGGGGTATGGGGTGGAAATGGAATGCATTCATATTTCATATTCATATTGTATGCACTTGCGACTGCGTTATCCAGATGAATGTTTATTTGTATCTCTGCAGTTATTTCTTTTCCTGCAAGACTTCTCTCAAAGGATGTTGTCCAAGACACATGAGATTGAGAAACAGTTGGACGGTCTTATCCGGGACACTAAAGCCACAGACAGTCGCCTACACACAGTGTTTAACGACTTTCTCATGCTGTCCAATACACAGTTCATTGAAAACGTATGTATTTTTGTTCATGATTTTAGCTAAATGAGAATTCACTTTATGTGTGGATGCAAAGCAAAGCAGTTCAAGTGTTAAACTGAAACACCACTGACATATCACACTTGTCCTGATATAGTATGGGGGAGAGTTTGTCAGCTTTTGATATTTATACATTTCCTGTTCAATGTATCTCCCTTCAGATTAAAGCTTTAAATTCTTTATTGAGCATTTTTCTCACTTCATATTGAGAAGATTGTGAGATTTGATCAATTTCAAGAAAAAAATAAGGGTGTAAACACAAACACTGTTTATTGTGATATCAGATCTAGTTTTTAAATGTATTTATTAGAGGGTTTATGATGAAGAGGTGGAAGACCCTGCACCAAAGCCAGAAGCCATGGAGAAACAGCCTGAACAGGTAGTGATTGGCTATATTTCTCTGGTTCTTTCTGCTGTGAGTCATTTATGTGATTTCATACAGTACGTTATGATGAAAATGTTAATGCCTGATAATGGTTTCAAGCATTCCTATCATTTCATACATACTGTATGTGAAGGAGAAGACAAGGGAACAGAAGGAAGCAGAACTTATTCCCAAAGTCCAAGAGGCCGTCAACTATGGTCTGAAGGTCCTGGAATCTGCTTTTGAACAGCTGGACATTAAAGCAGGAAACTCAGACTCTGAGGATGAGGAGACTCTGGAAAAAGTAGAGCCCATTTTGGAAGCAAAGGTAAATGTTTCCCTTGAGCACTTATTTGATTATCAGACAGTTATTATACACATGTAATTAGTGGTTTTTGGGTTAGTGGTGTTAAAATGTGCAAAAAACTCACATTGAAAGAGGGACCCTGAGCCATGCCTATGGGTATATCTTCACCACTTTTTGTGCCTAAATGTATTTTTATTGGTAGGACCTGTATGTGGACAGGCCTTTGCCGTACCTGATTGGTTCCCAAGCATTTATGGATGAGGATGATGTTGGCCTGGGCGATCTATCCAGTGATGGTGAGATTTCCCATTCATAATCTTTATGATTTTCTTCCTCCTGTTTTAGGTTGCTTTTAACTTGTGTGTGTTTGGTGTGTTTTATAGAAATGTCTATTGGGAGCGACAGAGACAGCGTCATTGAGAGTGATGTTGAAGAAGGCGACGAGGTAAGAGATGATGATATGCACTTTTGCATTTTTGTGAACTGAGTCAATAACATTTTAAGAACATTTAAAAAAACAATATTTTATTTATTGAATGCATGAATTTTTTGAAAACATTAAATATATTTACATATAATCCTCCATTTGGATTAAATTCCAAAAGCAGTCGGATGAATACTCTGACCAGGATGAGGAAGTCCATGACAACTTTAAGAAAGTAAGACTTAAAAACTCTATTCTGCTATTGTGATGTTTTATATATGGTTGACAAATTTACACTGCATTACTGGTTAAAAAAATTATCTCAATGTGAAAGATAAACATAAATCTTACACCTACCATGGATGTTTCAAATGAGCATATTCTCTAAATGTTGACTACAACTCAAGATTTAAAACTCTCTCTCTCTCTCTCTCTATATATATATATATGTTTATATACATATATGCGCTTATGTTTTATACTTATTTCTTAAATAGGCTAATTTCTTACATTTGAAATGTAGCTAATTAGACATTTGATAACTGGAATATTTTAAAGCCTTATTTAGGTTCATTTGTTCATCCCATAGAAGCCGTCTGTTGCTTGTTATGATGATGCTGATGAAGAGAATGAAGATGAAGATTCTGACATATTTGGAGGGTCTGATAAGGATGAAGATGAGCTCAGAAAGGTTAATAGCGTTGCATTTTCTTAGCACCTCAGACATACTTAGAAAAGTAGTATTATGAGACATTATGGTTACACTTTACTTGAAGGGGTGTGCATAAGACTGACATGACACCTTCATAATCATGACATGACACGTGTCATGAATATGAAGGAGGTTTTATGCATGTTTATGACAACTGTCATTACGTGTCATTCGCTCAGTTATGTCATCTTTAAATTAAAGATGACATAACTGAGCGAATGACACGTAATGACAGTTGTCATAAACATGCTTAAAACCTCCTTCATATTCATGACACGTGTCATGTCATGATTATGAAGGTGTCATGTCAGTCTTATGCACACCCCTTCAAATAAAGTGTTACCGACATTATCATATTAAAATGTGTAAACAAAAAGCGTTCAATTTCCTGCATCCCATGTCTTTCAGGACACTGGTCTGCCATCCTTTGCTGATGAACTAGCAGCCAGAATCAAGGGAGAGACTCCAAATAAGCCAGAAGCAGATCGCACATGTATGGTCACAAACAACATATGGATTTAATTGTTTTATTGTTTAACACGTTTTCATCCTTCCATTCAGTTTTCTTTCTCAAGTTCATCTGTGTGCATGCACTTGTTTGTTCTAAAGCATTGTCATCAGGCCCATCCATCTCCCAGAAGAAGAGTAAAACAAAGAAAGAGCCAAAACCTCAGGGTATGAGCGACTGCGTGTTCACTTCATATAGCATGTGCTTATCAGATCATGCTGCCATATTGTGCAAAATACACACTGTCGTTTGAAAGTTTGGGGTCGGTATGCTTTTTTTTTTTTCAGGGTTTTTGAAAGAAGTCTATTATGCTTACCAGGGCTTCATTTATTTAATCAAAAATACAGTGAAAACATTTGACTATTTATTTGACTATTTTAATATATCTTAATTTTTTCTTGTCATAGCAGAGCTTTAATGCACAAATTGTATGCATTCTTTCTTTTTAGAAATATTAAATAAAAAAATAATAATACTGACCCTAAACTTTTGTACGGTAGTATATGTACATGTAAGATTCAGCAGATGACTATATATGTATTTTATTGTAAACAACTACACTGTTATTTAGCTTTTTTGAAGCTTTTGGTATAGTTTTACCATAATTTCTTTTAGGTACTTGTATGATATAGCTAGTAAAATAATGCCATATATTTTATGTTTATGTAATTACAGTGGAGGATGATCAGGATGAGATGTTCAAACCACCGAAAATGGAAGATGAGGAATATTCTGCATTCGATGGAAAGGGTGGACTTTTTAGTGGAGGCAAAGGCCTGTTTGATGATGATGAGGTTGGTAAATAATAATGTAGTAATCATACAAGAGCATACAAGTACAACTAGAAAAAGACATGGTAATAATCTTTGAAAGTCATTTCATATTATTTGTTCCTCAGGGAGATCTGTTTTCTGATGCACCCAAAACCGAGCCGATGGAAAAGGAAAAGACTGTAATCCAGACAACAGGTAACTCCTCTCAGCTCTTGTTCTGTTGCCCATTTCAAGTCAGATGTAGGCCAGTCCTACTTGAGATTTGAAACTTAGGCTGCAAGCTCACATTCAGATGCATAGAAGCATGTCCCGCCCTACATTTTTAAATTTTTCAATAATCCATTTCACTTTGATGTACATCACAGTATAGAAGAAAAGATATGTCGCTACTTCCGTTACATCACAGCTTTTATACTGATTGGTCATTTGTGCAATACTGTAGTCAAATATGATCCATTGTTCCAGACAACCGATTTCCTGCTTTCACTCCACAATCTCTTTCTTCTCACAAAAATAATTAATTTGAATTTGAATGTATTTCTATTTATTTTTGTATTTTGTAAAAAGCCATTTATAATACCTGGTTGACTGGGAAAAATGTAATTATTTAATTTCTACTTTTTATGTGTTTTGTAAATAGTCATTTATAATGATTTAATTTTTGCTTATGTATTTTTTAAATAGCCATTAAAATAATAACTGTCTGACTCAAAACCCCCCCCCAAAAAAACAACAACTTATATACAAAAAAATCAGTGTATTTAGGTGTTTTATAAGTAGCCATTTAACAAAAGTTGTGTCAGGATCTTTATTTTTTTTTATAAATTTTTTTTACTATAATGACTTGATGGCTGCACATAATAATTTTCTTACTCGCTTTTCTCTTTGTACATTCTGAAACCCACCATGTGTTGACATATATAACTCATTTACATAGTCATCTTATCTTTTGCATTTGCTTTTGTAGAGCCTCTTAAAACTAAGAAAATACCCACTGGTGCTGTCTCCATCTTTCCTGGTAAGCATTAACTGCATTACATTTGCGTACTCGCACGCTGTTTTGCATAAAAGTTTTCTGTAGTAACTAATGAGTAAGATATTTTCATGCCCCTTACCCACAGGAAACAAACTTTTTGGCTTACCAAATGATTCAGACTCACTAGAGAGCAAAAACAGCAAGAGTCCAGTGAAGCCCAAAGCGCAGGCAGCTCCAAAACGTGCCTCGGTGGGAGGTGGGCTGTTTGATGATGAAGACGATGATGATGATTTCTTCAGTGGGAAGGCACCTAACAAATCCACCCCTGGTAAATCTCTGACATTTGCCCTGCAGTATGACAACTGTCTGTCTTTTTGGGAAAACTTAAATGTGTATCTTTGTGATCAGGACAAGAGAATAAAATGCCAACGAAGACTGTAGACCTGTTTGGAGAAGCGGATGAGGAGGAGGATGAGTATGATGAAGGCGGAGCTATGTTTAGTGGGAAAGCCAGTGCAGCTCTTTCCCATCAGGACAAAAGAGCCGAGGGAGAGGAGGAGACACGTCCTCCAGAGAAAAAGGTCTTTTTTAAAAATTTTTTTAATCATCGTTATTTCGGTATGATTGTTGTTATTGGTTATATACTGAACGAGTTTGCTTTGCAGCCTCCTGTTGGTGCCATTTCAATGTTTGGGCCCGGCACTAAAAATATATTGGAGGGTCTGAAGAAACGCCGGCTTTCCACCAGTGAAGAGTCTGCCAAGTCTGAAGAGGTAGAAAACTTTCAGTCTCTCTGTTGTATTAATACGTGCTATTATTATTTCTGTATTATTTTTGCATTGTTTCTGCAGAGTGGACCTCCGCCTGAAGCAGTCAAATCTTCACCTGCTCTGGGAGCATCAGAGAAAACGCATAGCAAGAGTCTGTTCTCAGATGATGAAGACTCACAAGTACGACACTGTTCTATAGTCAAGATACAGAGAGCCTATTCTCAGTTTTCCAGTCTATTTAAATTAGTACTGGGCCATTTATTTAATATTCAAGTATTTTTGCAATGATTTCGCTGGTGATATAAAATTAAAGGGTTAGTTCACCCAAAAATGAAAATTCTGTCATTAATTACTCACCCTCGTGTTGTTCCAAACCCGTCGTCATTATGCCGGATCTGGGTCAGCACTGCCACACGCTCGCGTCATGATACTGTCGTGAACGCGCGTCCACAAGTGAAGCAGTAGAGACGAAAATGTGGAATAAAGTCGTTATTTTTGTTTTCTTTGTGCAAAAAAGTATTCTCGTAGCTTCGTAACTTTACAGTTGAACCACTGATGTCACACGGACTACTTTGTCGATCATCTTGGTACTTTTCTGGACCTTATATATATATATATATATATATCTCTCCTGTTTGAGGATGAAGATGATGATGAGGACAAAGAACCTCTTTTTGGCTTCAAAACACCTGCAAATAAAACTCCTTCTGAAGCGAAGGTAAGTGTGGCTTATAAGTGTCCATATACTTTTTGGGCTACCTTTCAAAATTTCTGTACGATTTTTTTTGTCTTTGAAAGAAGTCTCATGTGCTCAACAAAGGCTGCATTCCACAGTTATATTGTGAAATATTATTACAATTGGAAAAAAAACTAATATATATATATATATATATATATATATATATATATATATATATATGGGGTTAAACATGTCTTTACTGACACTTTTGATAAATTTAATGTATTCTTGCTAAATAAATATTCATTTCTTAAAGAAAAAGAAATCTTACTGAACCGAAACTTTTGATTGGTAGTGTATCATTCATTATGAATCATTTGACACATACTTTTTTTTTTTGCTTTGCATTTACATCATTAATGTCGGCCAAATTTTATTTACCGTGTTAATATTAGTAGCTAAAAATAACTTTGTGTTTCAGGTTTCTGGTGCTCCCTCTCAGTTTGAATCTACGGAGGAGGAGAATGTGCCTAATGTAGCAAAAGACAAGATAGCAGAGGAGAAGAAGTCTGTGGAGAAGAAGCCTGTGGAATCCACTCCATCCTCTGACAACAGCACTGAGGTTAAGAAGAAGCCAGTAGGAGCAGTGAGCCTTTTTGGTGGGATCGATGTATTAAAAGACAGGCAAGACACAAGTAAAGTGAGTAAAATGTTTACAAAATAATAAACAAATGACAATGTTTTAAAAAAAAAAAAAACAATTTTTGAAATAAGTTTTTATGCTCACCAAGGCTGCGTTTATTTGATAAAAATACAGTAAAAACAGTACTATTGTGAAATATTACAATTTAAAATAATTGTAATATATTTTAAAATGTAGTTTAATCCTGTGATAACAAAGCTGAATTTTCAGCAGTCTTCAGTGTCACAAGCCTAGAACACATAAGCAAACAGTGCCACCTTGAGGAAAAAAGATGCATTGCACACAAATTGAGGCATCAGATATGTAAATATAGTTGTGCAGGAAAAAATACTTACACATTTACATACCTCGAGTCTCTAGCGACCATATACACATTTGACAAAAAAATTAATCAGAAAATAGGCATTCTTTTATATTTTACTATTTTTTTTCTTGTTATATTGTTTATAATTAATAGATTGAGGAATACTAAGAAAGTTGATGTCTAACTTAAAAAATTGAAGGAGGGAGAGGGTAGAGAATGATGTCCCGGGTCGCTAAAGACCTGAGGTATGCATTTAGGGGTTAAACATGTCTTTACTGACACTTTTGATAAATTTAATGTATTCTTGCTAAATAAATATTCATTTCTTAAAAAAAAAAAAAAGAAATCTTACTGAACCGAAACTTTTGATTGGTAGTGTATCATTCATTATGAATCATTTGACACATACTTTTTTTTTTTGCTTTGCATTTACATCATTAATGTCGGACAAATTTTATTTACCGTGTTAATATTAGTAGCTAAAAATAACTTTGTGTTTCAGGTTTCTGGTGCTCCCTCTCAGTTTGAATCTACGGAGGAGGAGAATGTGCCTAATGTAGCAAAAGACAAGATAGCAGAGGAGAAGAAGTCTGTGGAGAAGAAGCCTGTGGAATCCACTCCATCCTCTGACAACAGCACTGAGGTTAAGAAGAAGCCAGTAGGAGCAGTGAGCCTTTTTGGTGGGATCGATGTATTAAAAGACAGGCAAGACACAAGTAAAGTGAGTAAAATGTTTACAAAATAATAAACAAATGACAATGTTTTAAAAAAAAAAAAAAAAATTTTTGAAATAAGTTTTTATGCTCACCAAGGCTGCGTTTATTTGATAAAAATACAGTAAAAACAGTACTATTGTGAAATATTACAATTTAAAATAATTGTAATATATTTTAAAATGTAGTTTAATCCTGTGATAACAAAGCTGAATTTTCAGCAGTCTTCAGTGTCACAAGCCTAGAACACATAAGAGGCTTCTTTTATGTTTTGTGTTCAATAACATTTAAAAATCATTATTATGATTTTAACTTTTGACTGCTAGTGTATGTAATATAAAATTAACACATAGCATAAAATAAAATATTGACACTTATGGTTTACACCCAAATTTATGCTTACAAAAAAGGGTTAGATAACTGGGGTCTATTCCACAGAAACAGACTCAAATTCAAGAAGAGATTGCTGATGGTGACGAACTGCAAAAGGAGGGCCCTCCACCCATGGAGAGTAAGGGGACCAAGGCCAAGAAAACAGCACTGAGTCTTTTTGATGATGATGACGACGACGATGATGAAGATATGAACAGTGATGAAATAATTCCTGTGCCTAAAGCATCCAAATCTACAGAAAATAATGCACTAAAGGTTAGTTGTTTCAGATATTTAGTGCTGTAAGGTATGAATTTGAATGACTTTAGGAAGGTTATTTAATGTTGTTTTTTTTATTTTGCTTGTGATCTCAGGATCATGGGCCCCGAATGAAGAGCACAGGTGTGTTCCAAGACGAGGAACTGCTTTTCAGTCACACTCAACAGAGGGACAACGATCCTGATGTAGACCTTTTTGCCACATCTCCTAAACCAGCTGTAAGTCTATGCTATGATGAACTGTTTTGTAATTCTATCTACACAGCTTTTAGACTTTTCCACTTCATGGTGACACAGAGGTTACTTACTGATGAAGGTATTTTTATTTTACAGGTGGCGTCTCAGAGCTCTGTAAAACCAGTTGTCCCCACGCTGTTCAGGGATGATGATGACGATGACCTCTTCAGTTCAACAAAGCCTAAAGCTCCTCCGGTACCGTTTGTTTCCCAACTTGTATATTAATACGTTTTTTTGTTTTTTAATGTAAAAGCCAATACTCTATAAATACGTGTACTTTATTATCCACATACAGAAAGTACTTGAGAAGCCCAGCAAGCCTAAAACAAATGAAATGGCCAAATCAACACTGACTTCAAGCAAGGTATACTCAGAAATAAATCTGCTTTGCTAATTTAATTCCTCAACATTCAACAACAGATATTTTTGTGAAAACTATTGTTTATATGTAGAGAATATAGATGTAAAAATGTATTTATTTATGTATTTACATTTTATTAAAGATGTTACTATGAATTATAATTATGTTATGGAGTAACTGAAAACTTATTTTAATTTTAAATTTTTTTTAAAATTAATTTACCACATATAAAACATTATTTGAGACATTTCCAGAACCTGTAAAAGTGGTTATTGGTTGACTTGTATGTAATTGATATTATTTGATCGCACAGGATTCTACAAGCCCTCTAAAATCTAAAAAAACCTCCTCAAGGATTGGAGATCTTCAAGTAACGTTTTCAAAAAATAAAATCTCTATACTTTTTTTATGCTCCATTTCTCTCATTGTGAAAACAGTGTTTTCTTTATTTCTATATGTTTTTACTTTGTCCTCCTGGCATGATCTTTCTCAGAAGTCAAAGAAAAGTCTTGCTTTATGACTCACCAATGCCTGTCAGCAATGTGTTAAAAATCTGTCTGCAAACCATATATACGTTTTCACCGTTTCTGGTATACCAGAACATCTGTAGCTTTGCCATAACATTGTATCTCTCTATGCCAATGCTGTAAACCATTACTGCACCAAAAGGAAACCACTTGATGCAGTGCTCTGCATCTGGCAATGTGCTGTTTACAGTGTTTGCAAGGCAGCAGTGTATTAATATTTGCCACATAACCAACAATTATGACATTGACTTAATATTTGCATACTGAATTGTGTTTTCTTTCTTGCATCAATTTAAACCATTAAGCCATCTTGACTTATTGACACAGACCTAAAACCTAGATTTGACTCTATTCACTATTCTGTTGTTGCCTTGCATGCACAGGCATGCTATGAGGAAATGCAAATCTGGTGTACTTCTAAAATAGTACATTACCTTCCTCTCTGAAAAAACATTTCCTTGGCATGTGAGCAAAGGGCACTGTGTGTATTGATTTTAAGTTTTGTCACAGATTTGTGACAGACCTGTTTGTTTCTTTCAGGCTAGCTTAGCTGTCAACCCTGCCAGCCTTCTGCCAGGCGCGGTGCCCCGGATTCCAGGAGCTGTCAGTGTAATGCCTGGCCTGGCACCTGCCTCTCTCCCTGCAGCTGCCAAGCCGCTGCCAGCTAGAGATACGATCCCTGATCATCGGCCCTCCAGTGAGGGAGGGGTGAGCTTTGACTCACCCGCTCAGGTCAGCATGCTACAGAATGCTAACAAGGTAGGTCAGACTGCAGTATGTTTTATAGATGTCACAAAATATTGGTTGTGTGCCATTGCAATGAAAAATTCTGCTGTTGGTATAGTGTGGTGCTAATTTAGCCAACACTTTTAGTTAAGTTTTAGTTGACAAAGCTTGGGAATTTATTGTAGGTTTAGTAAATGAAAACTTTTTTCACATTTTAGTCACGATGCATAATGGTTAAACTTATAATCACAATCATTTTGCATTGCTGATCATGATTGTTGTCTGGAGAAACTACATCAACATTATTGCACTTTGACCTATAAGCACAAATCAGGATACTATCAACTCTCTTCTCTCAAAAGCTGAAAAAAAGGGACATTTTTATTATTAATATAATTCTAAATAATAATCATGTTTTTATATTAAAACAAACAAAAAAGACTTGTGTCAGAGAGGTTGTGTAAGTGCATTTATTCAGGAATCACAAACAATATAGTCGAAACCCATGATTTATTAGAGTTTATTACCGATTTAACACCGTTTGGGAATGTTTAGCAGTCTACATTTCTATTTTTTCCCCCTTTTTTCCTCTTATTTTTGTTGAAGAAAATATAGACAGATTTTGTATATAGAGAGTTTTTATATTTACAGATTTTACTACATTTACAAAATGTTTACAGTTTTTACTACATTTTAGTCGCGTCTTTTTTCATCAACGGTATTGCATATTGATTTAGTCACAGCTAGTGTTTAATGATGTTGGTGTTGGTGTCTCGTCTTTCCTTAGTCATGGAAAAAAAGTTGTTAGTGAATATTATTCTTTATCATTTTCGTTAACAAAATTAACACTAGTAGAATGTCCGAATCACTGGCTTTTTTTCTACTGCAGGGTCGGGCTAAAGGCGCAGTGCGACGGCGGCCACAGACAAGGGCAGCAAGACATCTTGCAGCACAGGAATCTGAGGAAGCTGTTGGGGAAAGCACCTCTATACAAGCTGATGAACCAGTTATGGCTGCTTCTCTCCCTACCTTTAACCCCGTTTCAGTGCGACCCTCAGCACTCACTATACCGGTCAGCACCCCTGCTCCTGATGAAGCAGTCAGGCCAAAGAGATTTCTCGACTCTGGAAATGATCTGTTTGATTCAGATGATCTCTTTGCCACAAAGCCTGTTCCCTCCTCAAAACACAAAGCAAAAACCCCTGAGGAAGGCCGTAAGAAAGCCTCCAAGACAGAGGCCATCATAGCTTCGAAGAAAGACCAGGCCTCGTCTATTTTTGACAGCCACGGGGATGATCTTTTCGCCACAGTGAAACAGAAGCCTGTCCAGAAAGCCAAACAAATGTCCTTCCTAGATGATGATGATATTTTTGGAGCAGGAAGTAGTAAAAGTGCAGATAGTAAAAACTCCAAATCACAGGCCAGCTCCGCAAAACCAGATGTTTCCAAGGTGAATATCACACATTCTTTAATTCAGTTTAGTATTACAAATTAATTGGGTAGTATGGAGTGGTATGACTGATTTTTATTTCCCTATTGACCATACAATTAATGTTTTACAGGATGAAGTGAAAGAACCTCCCAAGGCCCAGAAGAAGCCCAAGGAAGTGTCTTTGGATGCAAGTTTGTTTGATGATGTTGATATTTTTGCTGATTTGACTAGCACCACAAAGCCAAAGGAGAAGACCGCTAAGAAGAAATTGGAGGCAAAATCTATATTCGATGATGACATGGGTTAGTTATCTTTGCAAAACACTCTTCACTCTGATTCTTACCAGGTGCCTCGTGTGTAAAACGTCCTAAAAGTGTGCGTATGCACAAAATACAGATTTTGCTTATGCACAAAAGTGTTCAGATTTGTAAAAACAGGTACGCCAGAAGCTGTGCAAAATTACCCATGGAGCAAATAATTGTGCATTCCCTCCCCCCCAAAATAATAACCATATACTGCATGGAGCCTACTCTGCCTTGTTTTACTATGCATAACCTTGTATGCATATAATTTCCATATGCATATTTCCATCCATGTGATGCTACTGTATTCCCTCAGATTCTATCCTTCATATGGTATTTTTCATAATGTTGGGAAGATGAGGGAAAGGGTTATTATAAGCCACCGTCTGTCTGCAGACACTTTTTTTTTTTTGAGTTCTTAACTTAAAATCATTCTGTTTACTTGATCAGTCTAGAGTGAATAAATGTGTGTTGTTTTAAGAACATTGGTTTTGTCGAAACTCAGAAATGCTCAATTACAGGTACCTGCTTTCTGCTTTCACCTCACAGATGATATCTTTTCGACTGGGACTACGAAACCAACGGTGAAGCCGTCCTCTAAGTCGAAGAAGAACCAGCCGGCCCAGGATCCCATCTCAACTGTGGAAACGGGCAACAATATTTTCGATGATCCCCTGAACGCGTTTGGGGGAAACTGAGCCTCCTACATAACAGCTATATGTTTAACTCTGTAGCGATATTCATGGCCTAAATGTAGGTAGATGTAATCTAACACTGTTTCTCAATTATTTAAACTCTTAATAGGTAACTTTTACAAAAAAATATAGAAAAAAACATGTAATGCTATCTGTGAAGTCATCTGATTGGTAAATGATGTAGCGGTCATCAAATGACATTGACATTTGTAATGTTTATGTGTCTTTTATTAGCACTTTAAACATGGGATTGTCTGGTGTTGTGCAAAAGAGGAGTTGATTAAGACTGGAGACATTCCTCTGACATTGTCAACTGTAAGGTTTAATTTTCCAATGTGGTGCCATATCTCTAAGCCTGTGCACCAACAGAAGTGCTTTTGCTGTTGATGTTTTTATAACTTGAGCTGAAGTTTTCTCGTGTTGCATGTGAAATGATTTTTGGAAACTAAAGAAAATCTATTTTATGAAACGTACTGAATGAGTCCGGGTGCTTGAATTCAAACACATTTGCAGAGGACCAAACCATTGCTAATCCCAATGTAAAAGATTTTAAATCTTTAAGGCTTTCGGTGTTGTACGCTGAAATGCAACCAGATACAGCCACAAATTGTTGTTTGACGCTGCCAGGGTGACCGGGGTAACATCCGGGAGATGGAAAGGGGAGTCGAGAGATTGGTCCCGCCCACTCTGCATTACCATTGGACGAGCGGCCCTCTTTTTCTTCAACGGCTAACGTCATTCGTTCTTCTCACTGTCAATCAAGAACATCACAATAGGCGGCCTCCTTTTCAGTTATTTGTATTCTGTTTTAATGGGGCGTTTGAGCCGCATAACATCGAAACAAAAGCGGTTGTCCTTGGCTCGAAAAAATAAGGTAACGTATAAGCGTGCAGAAACGGAAAAAGGTGGTATAGAAATTTGCAGGCGTCAACGGCATTTGCGAGTAGTTCGTCGGGCTGCCTGTGCCGCTTTGCTAAACCAGCTAGCCACTAAAATAGATTTAAAGCACACTGTATTGCACGTTTCTGTCGGATAACGGTAGAGACTGGGGGAATCCGGTCGCTTTTACCTTTAGGAGCAACTACCTAGCTTTTGGGGTGTGTTGTGGCTGGGACATCAGCCAGGACTCTGGTCCAGCGGTCCCTCCCTGCAGATCTTTTCTGATGCTGTCAAGGTAAGATGACAAAAAGGTGAACTGAACCACTGTTTTAAAAGTCAAAGCACAGACCTAGTCGACTGGACTTTTGGATGCTGCTCTTAGTAGTCGACTTTTGGCGAGAATAAGTAAACGTCCTTTGTTTCTTTAAAGGCACTTTTGTGGTGTTTAGACTAATTGTAAATAAACAATCATAAATAAACAGTGTTGATCAACAGAAGTAATATGTATAGATAGATAGATCTACGGGATTTTACCATGTTCTCTTAAAAAAAAATATTAATATATAATAAAAATGATATATTAATAAATATAAGCATGTACATATTTTTTTAAAGATATACATGTATGTGTGTGTGTGTATGGGTCATTGACGTATGAGGATTTTCGGCAGGCCAATTTTAAAATACAGAAAATAATATCTACTGTAATTGTTCAAACGTTAAGAATGTTGTGTACACACAAATTCATATTAAAATTTAAAATGAAGTGATTTTAGTGTTTTTTAATCTAGATGAATTGGCCTTAGCCTTAAAAAAATGTCATGTGGTGCGACCATGATTTATATTAAAATTAAATAATTTCCTTAACATGCTTAACATTTTTTTTTTAAATGTTCCCAGTAATTAAAGTGTTTAGAAACAAAGTGTTTGCATTTAATTTGAGTTTTTGTGAATAATGATCTCTTATTTTTGTTCTGTAATTTCAGAGTTGCCTTCTTAAATGTAGTTAACAGACTTATTTTTACTGCAAATTGCATAAAACTGATAAAAATGCTTTATAAAATACCATTCACATAAGCATACTGTAACAGTGATTCATATTTCAACCACAGAAATTAGATATTTAATTTTAATACAGTTATTGCTATTATTGGTCACACCACATGACGAGTGGTCGCTCCAAATGACACAAAGACCTCATATCATTAAAAATCTATTGAAAAAGACGTGTGAAAAGTGCAGCACGTGGCATTAACTGCAGGCATTTCTTTAGTGCCAGTTATTTCTGTACTTTGCCCAATATTGGCTGTTCAATTGACCCTTTCGCCGGGAGTTTGATTAACAGGCAGTCTGGCATATAACGCCGACAAACAAACCAGACAGGAGAGTAGATTAACGTCAGTGGACTTGAACTTGAAAAATGGTGTGTATTGACATCTTTTCACGGTTGAAACAAGCTGCCTTCTGATGTTCATACATGTTTATTTCGTGCTATTACTAGTAAAGATGAACAGATGATTGGTTCGTGTGCCGCTTGAACTGAGGGGCTACAGCGATCTGTCACGACATGTTAAAGAGCCACAAAACAGTATTTGTTGTTTGAATTTCTTAAAAAAAAAAAAAAAGACAAAATTTGAACACAGAGACTTTGTTTCATACTAAAAGTAACCAGCTCGGTCTTGTCTGTCAGCTCATTGTCAGTGTCCTCTTTGCGCCGTGATGTATTTTTCAATGCGTGAGAACATGATGCGTGGCATAAAAGTGTCATGGTTTGTCAGATGTAGCAACAGTAACTAAGGGGGCAGGTCTTTGCGAAAGGTCAATTTAGAGTAGGGGGGAGGTTGCTGGCTCAGGTTCTGAGATGACAACATGAACATCTTTCTTATAGTAGAAAATGACATCTGGAGTTTGTGCTAGACTGCAGGGTCAGAATTAACAAGCTGCCTATGGTGAGTGTTTGTTTGACTTTGCTTGGCAGTATAATCTGGTAGAATATATTAAAATAGTTATTAATAAATAAATAATATAAGACAAAATTTGAACACAGAGACTTTGTTTCATACTAAAAGTAACCAGCTCGGTCTTGTCTGTCAGCTCATTGTCAGTGTCCTCTTTGCGCTGTGATGTATTTTTCAATGCGTGAGAACATGATGCGTGGCATAAAAGTGTCATGGTTTGTCAGATGTAGCAACAGTAACTAAGGGGGCAGGTCTTTGCGAAAGGTCAATTTAGAGTAGGGGGGAGGTTGCTGGCTCAGGTTCTGAGATGACAACATGAACATCTTTCTTATAGTAGAAAATGACATCTGGAGTTTGTGCTAGACTGCAGGGTCAGAATTAACAAGCTGCCTATGGTGAGTGTTTGTTTGACTTTGCTTGGCAGTATAATCTGGTAGAATATATTAAAATAGTTATTAATAAATAAATAATAAAGTACTAAGAAATGCATAATTACCAAACTAAAATTGGATGCTCTGAATTATTATTAAAATTTTCTCATGTTGTACAAAGATTAAACATAAACCATCTGAAATGACCCAAATTGCATAAAAAGATATTCTAAATTATACTAAAATAAAGTATTTTATGCATATAAACCATCAATTGAATATAAAAGCACAAAAATGCCAATCTGGGACATATATCTGTAATGGAAAACACTCTGCAGTGGTCGCACTACATGATATTTTCAAATTCAGTCAAAATTTACAAGCACAGAATTGGTCACCTAAACAAAACACGCTAGCTTCCCACAAAAGGTCACTATAAAATTTATAATGAAAATAAATAATTGCAGACATAACTTATTATTCATTGTTTTTTTGAGGTCATACCACATGATGTCCAAATGTGGTAACTACATACCAGCCGTTTTTTTTTTCAAATTTGAAAGAGACCTACAAACCTGCTTGATGCTTCCATGGGTCCTTGGCAAATTGGTATATGATGCAAAGTCCTATCTTTGAATGGATTTCAACATAAGAGTCCCAAAATGGTAGTTTCGTGATGGTTGCACCACATGGAAATCATCGGACAAAGTTTGTTTGTATATTATGATGGAAATATAAATACAATTGCTTTGCAATTTTATACAGGATTACAAAACACTTGGGAAATCATGCCAAATAGTGCAGAAAATTAATTTGAATACATTTATGGTAATTTCAAAGACGTTTACTAAAAGAAAGTTATGGCCGGACAGTCGCACCACATGATATTTGACACTTTGAATAACCAGCCGTTTTTTTTTCAAATTTGAAAGAGACCTACAAACCTGCTTGATGCTTCCATGGGTCCTTGGCAAATTGGTATATGATGCAAAGTCCTATCTTTGAATGGATTTCAACATAAGAGTCCCAAAATGGTAGTTTCGTGATGGTTGCACCACATGGAAATCATCGGACAAAGTTTGTTTGTATATTATGATGGAAATATAAATACAATTGCTTTGCAATTTTATACAGGATTACAAAACACTTGGGAAATCATGCCAAATAGTGCAGAAAATTAATTTGAATACATTTATGGTAATTTCAAAGACGTTTACTAAAAGAAAGTTATGGCCGGACAGTCGCACCACATGATATTTGACACTTTGAATAACAGAAAAATTACAAATAACTAATGTTTTTTGAAAAGTTAAAGTGAGTTCATACATGGGAGAGGCCCTTCATATATATGGCATCTTTTTTATGCATTTAAACCAATTTTTAACTGAAAAAATGCAATCTGACAGAAAATTTAGGCGTCATGTCATTGACCCATATATATATATATATATATTGAGGTCAAATGTTTACATACACCTTGCAGAATCTGCAAAATGTTAATTATTTGACCAAAATATGTGGGATCATGTAAAATGCGTGTAATTTTTTTATTTAGTACTGAACTGAATAAGATATTTCATATATATATATATATATATATATATATATTTATATAAACTAACATACACATTTATATATTAAGTAAAGTATTAATTATCATTAAAGGGTTAGTTCACTTCCAGAATGAAAATTCTGTCATCATTTACTCACCCTCCACTTGTTCCAAACATGTATGAGTTTCTTTCTTCTGTTGAACACAAAAGAAGATATTCTGAAAAATGTTGGTATGCGAACAGTAGATGGGCACCATTGACTTCCATAGTATTTCCATAGTCAATGGTGCCCATCAACTGTTCGGACTATACATGTTATATATAACATGTATACTCATCAGACATCAGAATATCTTTTAATACAACTATTCTTATTCTCCACAGCCCAAAGCTCCATGCATGATGTGTTCCTACTGTGACGGAGGCGACATCTCAGCCCTCACTCCTCCACCTTGGGCAGGCTTCATTGTTGTCTCATCCTGAGCCCTGTCCTTTGCAATAATGACTGACAAGAGGAACCCACCGTTTTTCAATGATGACAATGTAGGCGTGGTGCACTACAAGCTGCCCTTCAGCGAGACCATGGAGCTGTTCATTGAGACTTTGACAGGGACCTGCTTCCAGCTGCGCGTCTCTCCGTATGAACAGGTTGTCTCAGTCAAGGCCAAGATCCTGAGATTGGAGGGTATGTGTCCTCTCTTGACTCATTAGACAGCACACAGTGAATGCTCTGATGCAATAATGACATTACACTCGTTTGGTCTCATTTATTTTGAACTGCATTTTTCTTATTCTTAAATAATTAGAACCATTATACACGCTGTTTTATGAGCTCATATTTAGTGAGGGATTATGTGGATAATTTGATTAAAAATGGTGAACATGTAGAACATCTAAAAATATATGCATTCCCTTATACATATACAGACATTTTACACTATTAAAACTTTTAGTTTAAGGCGTTATTCTCCTTACAGAATGCTCTAATACACTACCGTTCAAAAGTATGAAGTCAAAAAAAGTTTGTAAAGTTTTAGAAAAAAGTCCCTTTTGCACACCAAGGCTGCATTTATTTGATTAAAAATATAGGACAAAAAGTAATTTTGTGAAATATTATTAGAATTTAGAATACCTTGTTTTTTTTATTGTAACGTGTAATTTAACATATGTCAACATGTCTTCAGTGTCACATTATTCTTCAGCAATCATTCTAATATGATGATTTCCTTTCCTTGCATACGAAACATGTATTCTTATTGTTAATGTGAAACGTGAAACATTTTTTCAGGATTCTTTGATTAATAGAAAGTTCAAAAGAACAGCATTTACTTGAAATAGAAATCTTTTATGACATTATAAATATTTTTATTGTCACCTTTGATAAACTTCGATCAACCAGCTTTTGAATGGTAGTATACAGTAGGTGTGACCAGCAACTAAAAATATGATGGCAATTTCATATTATTGTCTTTTTAATTATGACTTATTCTAATGGTTTTGGTTATTGGTTGTTATGCATTACATTATAAACACGCATTCCATTTATCTAAAACAATCTTTAACCATTACAGTCCTCATCTATGTTAGGCTAAAAGTTAACAATGATGCATTGTAATAATAAATGCACCTTAATTACTCTGTGCAGATTGGATAGTGATTTAGAACAATTTTAATGAGACAATAAATAACCATCATTAGTTTTGTAGATGGCTTTATTCCCAGAAGTCCAGGTTTGTTGTTTTCATTCTGATTTAGAGCTTGAGAAGAAATTGAGTCATTTATTAACAACTGGCACGCTCAGTAATTGCACTTGTGTAACAGATCTGCATGCTCATACAGTTACAGATAAAACATGTGTCTTACCAGTTTAACACACGAGCAATCAAAATAGGAGATGAGAATAAATTGCTTTTCTTCCTCACTATGAAAGCTGCCATTGTTATTACTCAGTAGCTAAAATCGCTGCTCCTATAAAGCAACCATATTGTGGCATGGTTGAAAGACTGAAAACAGCTTTGTTAGGAAGAGAAATGTTAGTTCTCTTTGAATGAACAGGTTTTTATGTATTTTGGGGGCACAGCTAAGTCTCTCTTGACTTGCACATGAGCAAACATCGGGCTGAAAATTAGGACTGAGGGCGCTTCATTTGTGAGTCTGATAATTTTATACAGGATTACAAAACACTTTGGAAATCATGCCAAATAGTGCAGAAAATTAATTTGAATACATTTATGGTAATTTCAAAGACGTTTACTAAAAGAAAGTTATGGCCGGACAGTCGCACCACATGATATTTGCCACTTTGAATAACAGAAAAATTACAAATAACTAATGTTTTTTGAAAAGTTAAAGTGAGTTCATACATGGGAGAGGCCCTTCATATATATGGCATCTTTTTTATGCATTTAAACCAATTTTTAACTGAAAAAATGCAATCTGACAGAAAATTTAGGCGTCATGTCATTGACACCCATATATATATATATATTGAGGTCAAATGTTTACATACACCTTGCAGAATCTGCAAAATGTTAATTATTTGACCAAAATATGTGGGATCATGTAAAATGCGTGTAATTTTTTTATTTAGTACTGAACTGAAGAAGATATTTCATATATATATATATATATATATATATATATTTATATAAACTAACATACACATTTATATATTAAGTAAAGTATTAATTATCATTAAAGGGTTAGTTCACTTCCAGAATGAAAATTCTGTCATCATTTACTCACCCTCCACTTGTTCCAAACATGTATGAGTTTCTTTCTTCTGTTGAACACAAAAGAAGATATTCTGAAAAATGTTGGTATGCGAACAGTAGATGGGCACCATTGACTTCCATAGTATTTGTTGCTGCCCCCTTTCAGGAATCAAACCAGTTGTGGAAAGAAGTATGACGTGGATATGTTGAGGAATTCCACATTTCAATATGAAATGTTTCAAACTTCCGTTTCAGATTAGGTTTAAGATTACGCACATGGAGGCTGTATAGTTTAAAAAGCAAATATAGTTTAGTTTATTATAGTTTAGTCTCTAAACAATGGGCAGGCCACACACACTAACCGCTCTGACCATCTCACACTGTTGTCACACTCCTCGCTGATCCTGTCTAGAAAACTACCCCTTCTGGGAACGGATACTAGTTTTGTATTGCATGGGTGCGTTCTGGTGTCTTATTGCACTTTACACCTGATAAAGGTGCGTCTATTCGCCAGAGCAAACGTCTGAAAAATTGAAGCGGTACACTTATCTTTATGTCCAAGTGGAATATTTGCATTAATGGTCCTAAGAATAAACGACTATAATAACCATGAAAAAGGTTGTTACATAGCAATTTCAAACATTTTAGGTGCTTCTTGTGTTGTTATACATCCACTGATCACTGCTAGATGAAATGTTAAAGTTGAAATGATTGTTGGTTTATTTGGTGTACACAGGGGGGCAGATCTGAGTCATATATGTTCTGCTTATAATGGCTGACTTGCCCTGATCTGCTTCTATACATTTTTCCAGAATTGATTCTTTTGAATTGATTCATTTGTTTCAGTTTATTAATGGTTAAATGTTCCTTGAAGTTTGTGGTTAAATAACCTGATTATTTGTGTTTGTGATGAAATATTTCTGACCGACAGGGAGCATGGTCATCTAAACGGCGTCTTTCTAATTGGTCAGATCAGATGTAATGAACCTTTGGTTGAAGAACAAGATAGCAAAATAGTTAGGTCAACATTGCTATAAGAGTTTTTATATTTTCAAAACATTTCTTAGTTAATAGCATTAGCCATTACACAAGATTAGTTTCTTCTGTCTCACTTACCGGCCCTGAGTAAAGCATACTTCTCATTTGACCTGGCACTTAAAACAAATAAAGTAATTTTTTTGTGTGAGAGAGAAATTAATATAAATGTCTTTACTGTTACTTTTGATCCTTTTAATGCTTCCTTGCTGAATAGACAATTCAGCAAGATTTTTTGGTAAAGAAATTCATAATTGTATTCAACAAGGATGCATTAAATTGATCAAAAGTGACAGTAAAGACATTTACACTGTTATCAAAGATTTCTAATTCAAATCAATGCTGTTCTTTTGAACTTACTATTCATCAAAGGACCCTGAAAAAAATGTATCATGTTCTGCACAGAAATATTAAGCATCACAATTTTTTCAGCATGGATAATAATAAATGTTTCTGAGCAGCAAATCAGCATATTAGAATGATTTCTGAAGGATCATGTGACACTGAAGATTGAACCTGAAAAGTCAGCTTTGCCATCAAAGCAATAAATTACATTTTAAAATTAAAAACAATATTTTACACTGTAATAATATTTCACAATATTACAGTTTCTAATAAGTGCAGCCTTGGTGAGCATAAGAGACTTCTTAGAAAAACATGAAAAAAAATCTTAATGACCTCAAACGTTGGTAGTGTGAATCATTTGAATCTCAAAGGAATAAATTACGCAGAAATGAAACGTCAGTCATCATGTACTCACCCTTACGTTCTTCTAAACCCATATCATTTTCTAATTTCTCTTAAAGTTGGAATGGAGAAAGAACAAAAAATCACAATGAAGTATGAAGATAGTGGACTTTTTTTTTTTTTAAGCCAGTGTGATTTGTATGGCTGTAAATTGCAGGCCAATACATTTAAATGCAGTACATCAGGACACATCATGGCACGTTTTTGTGGGTTTACTAATCTTTGCACTTGGTTTACAGTTTTCATACTAACTCATGTTCACAAATTGCAGCTTTTTCCCACTACCATGACACCTAAGAGTTCTGTACCGCGCTAAAAGCCCCCTTTGGACATCTTTATTTTGAGTTATTTTGAAATCTGCCTTGTAAAAAATAATCTAAACTCTTTTGTAAAGACTCGAGGGTGTGAAAGTTATGAATGTCACTGGACATTGATTTTTACTGCTCACACGATGTCAACGGCCAGGTGTTATTTTCTCTGCTTTTTCTGTACTCTTTCTATTTCCTTCCAATGATTGCAGTTCAGAAACATTCCATTTGGTCAACCATTAACTGCAATCAGATGTTCACCTCACGCTATAAAATACTCTTTTGTCTGACGTGCTTTTAGATGCCATTATTGCTTTGACTCGCCCTGTGCATGTGGCTGAATGTTTATTATAGTTTACATTATAAAAAGATTGTTGTATATACTCATTGTATGACATATCTTCGTTCACAGGCATCCCGGTCTCTCAGCAGCATTTGATATGGAATGGAATGGAGCTTGAAGATGAGTACTGCTTACATGATTACAGGTGAGTTTTCAGTCTGCTTTCAGTTTTACAAAACAGGATCCAGCAAGTTATATTACAGGAAGTATGCTCAACTACCACATTATGCTGCTCTAAATGCTTTCTTTCTTTTGTGGAACAGAAACCGAGATGTTTTGCTCCATGTCCAAGCTGTTTTTTTTTTCCCATAAAATGAAAGCATATTGTGACCAGGGGCTCATCAGCAGCATAAAAGTATCATAAAAAGTAGTCTATATGACTCATGCTCTATATTTGACATCTTCTGAAGCCTTACGATAGCTTTGTGTGACAAACAGAGTGATATTTAAGTTGTTATTCACGGACAACCTCTCTGCCACGGCTCACAAATCTCATTTGCGCTTGAGCAGCTTGGA
The DNA here is from genome assembly GCF_001515645.1 of Sinocyclocheilus grahami. Taxonomy (NCBI): domain Eukaryota; kingdom Metazoa; phylum Chordata; class Actinopteri; order Cypriniformes; family Cyprinidae; genus Sinocyclocheilus; species Sinocyclocheilus grahami. The sequence continues at coordinate 343,908 of NW_015505296.1, forward strand.
CGTTCTTCAAAAAACATCTTTTATGTTCCATGAAAGAAAGGAAATCATATGAAAGGGTTCGGAACAACATGAAGATGAGTAAATAATGACAGCGTTTGTGTTTTGGGTGAGCTATTCCTTTAAATGCAGCCACTTCTCTCAAGAGCAGGTCTTCTCTCAGTCTGAAGGTCACAGATGGTGGATTTGTCATAAATTCTTGTCAGTTAATGTTCCACATGGAGGCTTTCTGGGAAGATATCGTGGGGCTGGATGGCACTTATTGTGCTTCACATGTTAAGTGAAGCAAATATTTATAAAGGCAGAACTGTATAGACTGTAGTGGTTTTGAGTTTATTATGCCACTGCATGCTCTGAGTTTTCCTATGGTTGTGTTTTCAGCATCACAGAGGGCTGCACTCTCAAGCTGGTGCTCGCCATGAGAGGAGGGCCTGTAAACACCAGACGAGGTGCGTTTCCACCACCGACTGGGATTTTCACAGTTGAAAGTGTTAACCCTTTCCTTCTGAACCCTAGGTTAATGTAATCCTGGTTTGTCTCTGCCCTTATTTCACACTTTCAAACTTTACTCTGGGGTTAGCAATTCATCCTGAGTGCATTTGAAAACCCTATATTGGAGTTTAATAACATTGATCTAAGGAGTAAAGCACAATATGTTTCAGTACCTGCTTGTCGTCATGCTCTGGTTGTCTTAAAGGGGTCATATGATGCGATTTCAGTTTTTCCTTTCTCTTTGGAGTGTTACAAGCTCTTGGTGCATAAAGAAGATCTGTAAAGTTGCAAAGACTAAAGTCTCAAATCCAAAGAGATATTCTTTATAAAAGTTACGAGTCAGCCACACCTACCTAAAACGGCTCGTTCTAACACGCCCCCACATATCTACGTCACTGTGTGGGAAGATTTGCATAACGCCACCCAAATGTTCACGCAAAGAAAGAAGCTTTTATATAGAATAGAGAATAACTTTTATTCTCGCTGTAGTATTGTTGTTGCCACCGCCTTGTCATGAAGGCGCTGTGTGTTTCATTGTGAAAGCGAAACTACTTTGTTTGGATTTCTAATAGAGGACATAATGTTTCTATAAAGTGGGGCAGTTCCAACTTTGCAAGGACAGTCTGGCGCTTCTGACTCGCAGCCTGTAAGTAAGTTTTTTTTATATTTAAAGAATTTGCCACTGATGATTCAAACGCGAGTTTTGAGCAGTGTAGAGTAGACATTTTTTCAGGATAAACACATTTCATTACACCAAATACACAAAATAATGTTTGTGTGGGAAGATTTGCATAACGCCACCCAAATGTTCACGCAAAGAAAGAAGCTTTTATATAGAATAGAGAATAACTTTTATTCTCGCTGTAGTATTGTTGTTGCCACCGCCTTGTCATGAAGGCGCTGTGTGTTTCATTGTGAAAGCGAAACTACTTCTATAAAGTGGGGCAGTTCCAACTTTGCAAGGACAGTCTGGCGCTTCTGACTCGCAGCCTGTAAGTAAGTTTTTTTTATATTTAAAGAATTTGCCACTGATGATTCAAACGCGAGTTTTGAGCAGTGTAGAGTAGGGCTTATTGTTTGTCATTTCTCCGATCACAAATGCAGTCATGGTTTTATGTTAACGCGGCGCAATACGCAACGCAAAGCGTAAAAACACAGTATAAGTCATTACAATCAGTAATTATGTCCCCACTGGATGCAACAAATGCCTCGTTTGTGATGGGTTTTATTGGTTTTGTCTCGTCGCGCCGGACACATGGAAAACATAGACTGTATGATGGAAACACAGTATGGTAAGGGGCGTAACATTTCTGTCACACGCTTGAGGTATTCGGCCAATCACAATGCACTGGAAAGCTGGCCAATCAGAGCACACCTAGCTTTTCAGACTGATGAGCTTTGTAAAAATCGACGCGTTTCAGAAAGGCGGGGCATAGAGGAGAAACAATAATGTTTTTTTAACCTTAAACCACATAAATGCATTGCATTACACCAAATACACAAAATAATGTTCTTTTTAGCAGCATCATATGACCCCTTTAACTCTATAAAGCTGTAGGCATTATATTGGATACATGGTTTTCTAAGGCATCTGCATCATTAACATGATCAATACTTTTGCCAAAAAGCTCTCTACCACCTGGTGGGTTATTTATGCTTCTCAGGAAGTAGAAGGACTTTAAAAGTAAAAATGTAATGGAAGTAACGACAGATCATTTATTTCATATTGTGATGTAAAAGTAAAATGATTATAGAAAAAAAATAGTAGGCCCAGGACTTGGTTCAGTCCATCAGTTGTTGGTTTGATGGAGGCAAGTCTGAATGCAAGCTTGCAGTCGATTGTAAGAAGGCGGCGGGGTTTAGGTGAACTAAAGGATTGGAGAAGTCTGGAATACTTCGTCACCAGAGACAAGTTTGTCGGAGGATCATTTGATTAAATTATGCAAAATTGAAAAATTTTGGTGATTAAAATTAAAACGGTAAAAAAATATATGCATGGATACATTGTTCACAATAAAATTGATAATAAAGATAAAAATAGATATTTCCAATATAATTTTAATTTCATGTTGAATGCAGTATAATTTCCAAAATGTCTGTCTCCGTTACAATATTTATTTATATTTATAATATATTTTAATGTTTCAATTATTTATTTTTAACTTTGGCCTGTTTCACCCTTTGTTGGCATTGAAACTCTACCTCAAAGAAAAATTAAAATTTTCCTTTGTCAGCAACAACAAAAAAAAGATTTTAATAAATAATGAATGCGTTGATTCAAAGATTGTAAATGTATGGGACAATACATTTTTTTAACAAAAAAGACCATAAAGCCTGATATGTCTAATGTGGTACATTAAAACACCTATGCCAAATATATTTAGTATATTTAATGTAATAAATATGTTCATAATTACATTTTTATAGTTTTTTTTCTTTTTCGTGATTTTCTATTTTCTATTCTGTTTTCTATTGACTATTTTTTTCCAGTCTTTAAAGAGTTACATTTTGGAAATATACTACAATATAGTACAGTCTATTCAACAATCCAGTTAATGTGCTTGCCATCACTTCAGCACTGAATGAAGTGCTGAAATGAAATGCAACACATAAAGGTTTATTTTACTGTACAAACCACATGAATATTTAATTAGACAGTTTATGATTGGCTGTGGAACTTCTTGACTAGTGCTACTGTTTTACTGAGTTGCAGCAGTTCAGTACAAGCTGGATTTGTTGCAGCTTTCTAATCCTTCCTATGTGCCATTGTGCGATGGTTTTGAGGTCAAGAAAAAAAAAGTTGCTCATTACCATTCCAGGAAGTGTGCAGGCACACAGTTAGTTAACAGTCTGATATTGATTAGTATGACCTGCATGCTGTTTCTCTCGTTACCTGCAGTGACAGTGACAGATGACTCGGTGAGGGATATCACTGACTGCCTTGATTCAGGGAGAGAGGAGATGTGGGATAAGTCTCTGCCTAATAAACAGGTCACCTTCCTGGTATACCGTGAGGGAGATCAGCTCAATTTCTTCCGAGTGGTGGATAGAGGAGATGGAACTCTCACACCTGTGTCTGAATCATTGAGGTCAGTTCAAAGAAGAGAAAATACTTGCTAAGAGGAACAATTCCCTCCACACTGCACTCTGGTTCCCTTTTTTAGACCGAAGCAGATGTTTTAGAATTACAGTTTTCATGTGTCATGTTGTTTTACTAATGAAGATATGCATCAGCATTTACTGGCAGACTTAACAGTCTGTAACATCTGCATCATTAGCATCACCAAAACGGAAGTAAAAAAAACAAAAAAAAGGGATAAAAATGATTTCCATAAGTTATGTAAATCACAAATAATTTGCCTTTGACATGATATAACAAAAAAAAACACACTAATACTTTAATAACACTGTTAAATGTAATCTTAAATCTCAATGAATATGCATTCAAACGGAATTCCAAAAATAATTTTTAAATAATTGTTTCTGCTTAAACAAATAGACCAAATGTTTTTAAATAAATAAATATTTATGAAGAAATATACGTAAAAGGTTTCTGCAAGAACAGTCTGCTAAAACAAACAGACCAATGTTTTGAAATAATACAAATATTTTTTTAAGAAATTGGACGAAAACTTTTTCACCAAGTTGATCAAACGGGCAGCAAAAATTCCCAAAGACGCTGAAGGAGTGATCTGATCCATATCTAAGAAGCAGAATATCAGATACTTCTGTCAGTCAGCAACCACCCAGAACACCCTAGAAACCACATAGCAACAGACTGAAAACATTCAGAACACCTTAGCAACCATAACATCATTGCACCCTCCAACAACACTCTACTGACATTTTTTCCATAAATTGTTAAGTGTAAGTATGTTTGCAAATCCATTTTGACACAGAAATGACACCTTTCTAATATTTAGATTTTCTGATGTGCTAGCTGTCACTGTGACACATTCAGCTTTTTCATAGGAAAGCAATCTCTGTTAGCCATCTGCAGAATGCTTTACATAGAAAATGGAACTAAGAGCTTTTTGTATCATTCGGGGGAACTGCAGTGCTGTAATCAGCTGGTTTTGCTTCATTAACCACAGAGCATACTGAACACTGGTTAGGTAAAACCTAATAATAAACCCTTGACCCTGAGCCTTTTCAACAGCTGAGAGACGTTTCATAAAACTCTACTCATTGAATTTAAATATCCAAAATGCCATTTATTCAGTGCAGCATGAGGAAAATGAACAGCACTGTTAAACACAAATAATCAAAGAGTTCATACATGCATGTGTTTCAGCGGCACCTCTGTACACAATGTGTACGCAGAGGAGGAGGAGGAAACAGAGAGTGCATCTTCAGAGCAGCAGACGCTGGAGAACTCCATCACAATGAGCAAGATGAAGCTGCTCAAGGCCAAGATGGAGAATATGAACCTTAACAAAAAGGTACAACAGAATAGGTGGATTAGACATGCTCTTAATCTTTTTTTCGTTCCTCCTCCACATATTCTAACAAAATCATCTGAAGTGCATGAACGTCCTTACTGTCAAACACATCTGATTCAATTTGTCAGTGGAGCGGTATGGAAGTGCGTACAGTTCTCCAGCTGGTTTGAGGGAGTGTCGCCCATCCCACGCTGTGTCTGATTAACTGGCGCAGTAATAACTACAAGCTCAGCAGATTGGCACATGAAGTTAATTATTCACACTCAACTATGCATAGTTGTCAGTAGACATGTCTTATTGGCAGATATTAGTTTTTCTATATCTAGGAAGCCAGTGCTGTTATTGCTTACACTTCTATCTTATTTGAGAAGTTTGCATGCTTATGTATGCATTGCTTCTGTCAACATCTTAGAAATGTGTTGAGGAAAACCTATTTGGAGGTGTAACATGAAGCACAGTTTACGAGCATTATCGCAACTTGACAAATTATCCAACGGATGTACATAATTTATTTTACAACAGCTTCTTCAAATGTGACTAAATGTGTGTACAATATGAATTCTGAGCTACCCATTTTAATAATAATTTACTAATATTATACTAATATAATATTATATTTACTAATATTAAATGTAAAATTGCTAATTTTATGTAACTAGTTTATTGTGAAATTAATATTAGTATCGTTATTAATTTTTAACGTTTTTTGTTTTTAGTGTTACGTAATGTTAAGCTTTTTTCAGACTTTAAATTATATATTTTGGTTTTGGTTTTGCATCAAGTTTCAAAAAAGTTTTTTTTTTTATCATTTGTGTATTACAGAATTCACAGGATTATCCAATAATCAAGAAAATGGTCATTGCCATGTAATGATTAAAATAAGTTTATATATTTAATTGTTTACTATTTTAAGGGATGCACAATATATCTTTACTATATTGATTGTCAGTCAACATTCATCACTATTGATATTGAAATTATATTTCTGCATGCTCATTTCACTCATTTTTACAATTACCTTTGAAATCATCTAACTTTAAAAACACTAATAATTTAATAACACTGTTGAATGTCATCATTAATGTGTCAGAATTAAAATGCATTTTTCATATTGTATATTATAATTGTTGTGGTGCATAAATTCACATAGCTATTCATACAGTTGATTTTAGTTTTTAGTATTTTATTTTTTATTTAAATGAAAGTATAAATATTATCAATTTGGACTTTTCTGTATTGGCCAGAACTTTAATGTTGGTGCATTTTCTGTGACTCATACCGCTATATGATGGTTTGGTCATATCGCCAACTCCTGATCACAAAGGATATTCTCTGTTTATGTGCCTTATTGTGCAAGATATGTGTGTGATTGTTTTCTTGTGTCTTTGTCAGCCCAAGAAAACTGCTAAATTAAAAGTCAGACCTCCAGTGGGTCCGCGGCCCTGCAGCGGTTCACTTGGCTCTGCCCGACACCATCGAATGTTTCGTGTCCTTCCTCAGATAGGCCACACTTCTCCAACACATCTACCTCCAATCGGTGATCAGCAGCAACCTGCAGTTTCATCCCCTGCTGCTGGCTCCTCCCACCAAGCATTCGCATCTCTCTCGAGTCCCACTTCCTCAAGCCACACTCATCCTTCCTCTGGAGCTTCTGGCATATATATGCTCCAGGCTGAGGAACCATGGGATAATCCAGTGCCCAGGAAGATCAGACTCCCTCCCAAAGTGTCCAGGCTGGATATGAGAAGGCCTAAAGTTATGCGAGACTGTGTGTACCCACCTGTATCGCTTCTGTCCAGTTCTGGAGTTCAAGATGAGGTTGATCTCCAGAGTGACAGATTAACGGTAGCCGAGAACTCAGCAGTGATGCAGCCGTCCAAAGCTGTACCCTTCAGTCTTCCTGAGCCCCTGAGTCTGGACATATCCACTCAGCAAGAGCAAGGTTTGAGCTCTATAACTCTCCCGGAACCCAACACCACAGCTCCTCTTCTTTCCCAAGCCATCAACACAAACTGGCTGGCCTCCCAATCTGACCCCCTCGCACCTCCTCACATACCGCAGCACTTTGAGTTTACGGGTTCCTCCAGTCCAGCCCAAGCGCTCCTCAGAACTAGCAACAGCCCGTCACTTCCGGTGAGCTCTCCGTCACGGACCACATCTGTATGTGGGCTCAAAGTGGACAAGCATTCGGAGGTGATTTCCAAAAGCGAGGCCCGAGACATTACGAAGATGGCTAATAAAGCGACTAAAGAGCCATTGGGTTCGGTGAGCAACGCAGAGCTCCTGGCCTCCCTGGCAGGCGGTGGTGGTCAAGAGGCCCTGGCCGGGCCCTTTGCGCTGGGCAGGTTATGTGCTGCAGCCGCCCCCCTACCAACCAACATCCATTTGTTGCAGAAAGACCTGCTGAGGAGGATGTCCCCCCTACAGAGGACAGCCGGCCACACAGTGAGTTTGTAACCTTGACTTATGCTGCTGCTTTTACAGATCTCACCGTTTGTAAAAAGCTTCAAAAACCTGATGTTCATTTGATCTCAGCGGGCTACAAGGAGAAATCGTATATTTGCTTTAACACAATGTGAAATGCGGATACTGTTGTGCAAAATACACTGTACAAGACAGATTACAAGTGCGATTCATTAGATTTGGCATTTCAGCTAATGAGAATAGTGTTGTGACAATCTCAAGAATGCTTTATCATGCGAAATCTTGTCGTTGCAGCCGTCAAATTCATCAAGCGGCCTCTCCAGTTCAATAAAGAGATTAGGTGAGTGGCTTGACATAAACAGTGTGAAGTGAACCATTAAGAACACCATCTCACAGTGCTGGCCCATATCACAGAGAAACTTTTTTGTTATTGAGAGTAATGTCATTCGTGTCGGCCGTTTGTCATACTTTTCACCCGTCACTGCTGCACTTTGTGAAACTTTCAAGTTCATAGCTGCCTTCAGCCTAGTTCAGTACTAGTGCCCAACTTGGATTGAGCTCTGTGGTTCAGGAGGCCAGTATATTGAATATTTTGAATTTTATATATATATATATACAGTGGGGCAAAAAAGTATTTAGTCAGCCACCAACATTTTTTTTTTTTTACAAAATTAATGCTTGTATTCAGCAAGGATGCAATAAATTGTTCAAAAGTGACAGCAAAGATTTTTACATAGTCTAAAAAAAGATTTATATTTTTCTAATAAATGCTGTTGTTTTGAACTTTGTTCGTCAAAGTATCTTGAGGACATATCACGGATTCCACAAGATATTAAGCAACAGTTTTCAACATTGATAATAATAAGAAATGCTTCTTAAGCACCAAATCATCATATTAGAATAATTTCTGAAGGATCATGTGACACTAAAGCTGCTGCTGAAAATTCATGTTTGCATCACAGAAATAAATGTTACAATTTTACAATATTTTACTAAATTAAAATAGAAGTGGCTATTTTAAATTGTAATAATATTTCACAATATTACTATTTTACTGTATTTTTGATCAAATAAATGCAGTCTTGTGACTGTAAGTAACTTTTTTTCAAAAGCATGAAAAAATCCCAAACTTTTTAGTGTATTTGTGTTGATTCTGCTTTCAATATAAAATTAAGCAACATTGTGATTTTACTTTGTTCTTTAAGTTTATTAAAGAGCAGGTCATTAGATTAATTTCATGATCTTTGAGACTATGAGAGCAGTAAAATAGACAGGTTTTACTATCATTGCTGATTTAAACATCAGTAGCACCAATGGCATTAAAGTTGGTAAAGAACTGAGCATTTTCAATAAATCGATTCACAATTAATTTGCTTCATCCAGGGCCGGATTATCCAATGGGCATTATGGGCACAGGCCCAGGGGCCCATGCACACTTGGAGCCCAAGCGAGGGGAAGAAAAGGAGTGTCTTTGTTGGCAAATGTTATTTACAGTAACTCCGCCCACCAATGTCTGGTTGACACTCAATATTAAAAAAGACGCATTTGTCAATGGCTTCAGTGGTGTGGGCAGTAGAGCGTCAGACTCACAGAAATATTTTTTGACACGATCGACCCGGGTTCGAGTCTGCCACTATATGGGCCTCATTCATGAAACACGAGCAGAACGAATTTGTGTAAATCGTTCATAAATCCGTTCTGACATAAACTTTCGAACTCATGAAAATGTTCGTATTTTCAAAATGTTAGTTAGTACGAAAGAGATGTACACCTGCTCGTATGTTAATGGTGCGTAAAACATTCTGTGTTCTTTTTGGCAAACTGATGACACTGCGTGTTGATGCACTGCCATCATAATATTTTATAAGTTTATAAGTTAATTTGCTCTGTTTTTTTTTCTTTTGGAGCTGAGACTATGCTTGATTACTGTTCAACTTTGGGTAAAACGCAGCACTCGTCACTATGCTACACCGACCAACCATCCTACTTGTACAACGACTGAGCAACAATGGAGAAGTTAATATTACTGGTTACTGCATTTTTATATTCCGTTATATTCTTCGAAATTAGATTCTAGTAATATGTTACTGCCGGGAATATTCCACGTCACAGTAAGCAAATCTTCCTTCAGCTGGAAAAACGCCGTGCCACCAAAGAGTTCTCAAGCGCCACCAGCTGGCCGTTTTCAGAAGAGCACCTAGCTAAAAATGCTTTGATGGATACGTTCATTTGAATATTTTTTGTTAGGCATATATTCGAACCCGGGTCGATCGCGTCAAAAGGAGCATGACACACGCTTTACCCATCTACGCCCAACTAATCTGACGATTGATTACTGTCTTTGGTAATGTTGACCAGACGAATCACACGTTGGTGGGCGGAGTTAGTGTAAATAGCCTCTGCCAACAAGGCGGGCTATTTGCACTTAGTGAAATAGACACTCCGCTATGTCATCAAATCTGATGTTTATGAAGCGTTTGTGAATCTGGAGGAGAGTTTTCGGGAAGGTCTGTTTTACGGGCAGATTACTTTGAATTTACTCACATATTTACGCAAGTTTCATGAGTCCCTATGTTATTATTCTCTTAATATACAAAAATACTGAGGTGCAAATAGTATCTGCCAATATAAAGTACAGATAGCATAATTACTATTTACACATATTGCAAAGATTGCTGCTGGTCCAGGAAAGCATTGTTGCAATCATGTGATGTAAATCCTGTATGATAGAGGATGCGATCATAGGCTGTAACCTGTGAGTGTAATCCTGTATAAGCTAGAGGTGTTTCCAACAATTAGTACCCTATCATTTAAAACCTTGATTGTGCGCGCGTGTATGTGTGCGTGTGTGGATGTGGGGGGCCCGACAAGACATTGTGCCCAGGGGCCTCTGAATTCTTAACCCGGGCCTAGCTTCATCCATCAAAAAGGTTCATAGAGACGTCTCTGTATGCCTTCACTAATGTGTATTGCTATATTGGTGCATATAAATAAAAAGATGACTTTTTTTCCATTTTTGATTCTGTAGTGAACAGCTGTATATGGAAAACAAGTACTGAATATTTAATTTTTTACTTTAAACATTTTGAATCCAACTGACTAACGATGCCAAAATGTTGCTTCCTTTTATGCCACCATTTATGCCACTTCAGTACAAATACATAAATATTTATATATATATATATATATATATTGAATGTGGTCACAAAACTGGAAAATATGAAATTATAGTTGTAGCTATATTACATGTTTAGAATGTTTAAAATGAGTTTGGAATGACTTGTTACTTTAGATATTAGTCAGATATCTGTGATTTAAATGTAGTTTGCTCAAATAATTGCAGTGTTCTCAAGAATGATATATTATTGATCTCTTATTATTAGTCAATATAATATAATCTATTTAATTTAATTTGGTAAATTTGTATTCTTGCTGAGCAAAAGCCTACTAAATAGCACATCTATTTTTATCATTAATAATATTAAAGGTCCATTCAGACCAATTGTGATGACTAGAACTATGAATTCCACCGCACAACTATAGCGATAATGACACAGAGGAACAATATCATTGGAATCACTTTCAGAACAATTTTTTCATATTTTTTATTCATTTTGAGGAATACTGAATCTGTGTTTTTTTTGTGTGAGTGAGATGAATTAATGCATATTCATATTTAATTTAGAACTACAACATCTGATTTCTCTCAACATGGGGACAGGAGAGCTTTCAATCAATACATTGAAAAAAATAAATAACTTGCGTTACTTATTTGAAAAAGTAACTCAGATATTCTCTTGTAAATTAAAAAGTAATGCGTTACTTTACTAGTTACTTGAAAAAAGTAATCTGATTACATAACTCGCGTTACTTGTAATGCGTTACCCCCAACCCTGGTGGTAACTAATGAAATGACTTTGGACACATGAATCTCAAACAATCAGATAGAAGAAAAGCAAAGAGATCATCACCACCAGCACCTCTAGCACGCAAACAAGTTCTAACTCATTTCTCAGTAGAAATGTAATGAGTAATTAATGAGTCCAGAGCACTGGATCAGCTGTGTACGTAAATGATTAGCACTGGAGCAGACGATAGCACGCGCATGCCCTCTCCGATTGATAATCTTTTTTCAGCCGATTTTCCACCCCGAACGCGGAAGTCGGAGGACATGACGCACGCTATCAGATGGGGACCGTGATATAAAAACAAAAACAACGCTTGTACAGACGGGGAAAGACGAGGTAAGTAAATATTTGAGCGAGTCACGTAAACGTGCATGAAGAGGGTAAACACTGCAGCGCTGTCACTGTAAGAAAACACACGGTCGTCTTTTAATTCGCCGTGAAATAATTTGCATCTTTTGGGGGGGGGGATTTGCATATCGTCTTATATACATATAATACATGTATCATTCGCGTGTCATTTCGTTTAGCACCGCAGAAGGCATTGGTTTATTGTATAAACGACGTATTATGACTGCAGCTCGAGTCCCTTCGTTTGTTTCAGTGCTTGCAGAAACACTGCTGAACAGCTCTGTTATCATGCGTGCTGTATCATCTTCATCAACTGATATAATGCTGTACCACTAAACTATTGCCAGTGAAAGATGTGTACAAAAGAGAAGGCTGCTGGGAATGTATCAGACTCCAGAGAAAACTAGCGCCTTGGTTGCAGTCGCTCTGCCGGACGCATAGTTCTCAAATCGGTTCTTTTGAACAGCTCTTTTCACTGAGTCGGTTCAGAAATGATTCTTTTTAATATTGTGTCGTAATGTCGGGAATTTTGACTTCTCATACCTATTTACATGTTGCTTTTAGATGATCCTGGTGTCCTTTTTTACTTATGAACAATTTATGCAAGAATTTTCTTTTGCAGTCCCCCTCCCCCCCCCCCACTCCCTCCCACAAATTTTCCCAGTCCCCCCAAGAGAATATGCCATTGTGTTTGGTGCAATTCCCAATTGGATTATACCTTTAAAGTAAAATCTGGCTCTAAAGGTTCGTTCGACTCTCCTCTTTTTGATAACACTAACTTATTTGTTGACCAAAGTCTTCTCAATACCATGTCAAACAAAGACATCCGTTCAATGATTAATAGATCTCAGATTTCTTTACCTGCTTGTGTGAGTTTTGGGAATAACATATTTAGTGATATAGATTGGGAAGAGTTTTGGCTTGTTCGACAAACATTCTTCTTATCTAATAAAGTTGGTGAAGTCGCTATCAAAATGATCCATAATTGTTATGCGGTAAATTACAAACTTGCTAAGTTTAACAATAGTATTTCCTCCAATTGCTCCTTTTGCCTTCAGTCTGAAGAAACAATCAATCATGTGTTTTGGGACTGTGCTTATTCTAAAGTGTTCTGGGTTGACTTTTCCAATTTTGTTAACACATATTTATATCCAAACTTTTGTATAACCCCAAAAATTGCTTTTTGAATTTAGACCCTTCTCACTGTAAAAGTATTATTAATCTATTGCTATATCTTGCTAAATTTTACATTCATAAGGTGTACATTTTCAAAGAAAACTCCCTACTTTTTTATTTTCAGGAAAGATTTTGATGTGTATTATAAACTAATAATTCTGTTGCATGTAAGACTCTTTCATGGTGTAAGTCTTATAAGCTAACATAGTATGCGTTGGAGTATTGTTTGTAACCCTTATTGTCTTTTGTTCTTACTTGTCTTTGTAATTGTATTTGCTGTTCTTCTATTGCATAAAAAAAGGGTTAGTAAATATTGCTGTTTGTTGCAGTTTAGTCGTTTCTTTTTTGATTTCGAGCCGATTTTTGTTGCAAACATGATTCAGCTTCGAATTAATTAACATATTTTGCATGTAGATTTAACAGCAATGACATTTCTCTTAAATCGCTCAGGTGAAAGAGTTTTGTAAGTTAACATAAAATGCTACATAAACACGAAACATATTCCCGTTTGATTTGTAGCGTTGCTGCTTACTACAGAAAATTAATGAGCCAGACAGTGAGTTGTTCACTCGAGTCCGATTCATGAATTAAATGTTCAAGCAGTTCAGCGAACCAGTTCAGTTGATTTATCGAAAAGATCCGACTCCAAAGAACGATTCACCAACTCATGATTCGGATGTCGCTTCTAGGCAGTGTACCCAAAGCGATTGGATTGCAGCAGGTCTGTTGGATGGATGCATCGGCTCAATACGGAATGGATTACAGCGCTACTTAAGTGCGTACTGTAAACATTTTGTTTTGCTTTTTGCTGGTATTCTTATGTTATATGAGTCGTTTTAAAGTCTGGATCAGTGACTGTGTGGTGTCAGGCTTATTCTTGCATGCCTATTCTTTCCCAATTGAAGGATGGTTTTGAACTGCCAGTTTTGTTGAGTGGCCATGGCGGTAAGCGCATATTTTAATTTATTTTATTTATTTTTTATGTTTGACTTCTGTATTACATGTAGGGATATTTTATTTTTGTCCGTGGCTAGTTATCACTATATTTACTCCAGTGAATATTTTTCTCAGTATAAGTTTTTTTTTTTTTTTAAAGATCATTATTTGGTGTAACAGAATATGTTGACATGCTTTAATGTTCAAAAAACACATTATTTTTCAAATACTGTACATTATTGTAGGTCCTCTATGCCCCGCCTCTCTCAAACGCTTCGTTTTCTACAAAGTCCCTCCTTCCGACAAGCGCAGTCTGCTCTGATTGGCCAGCTGACCCAGTGCATTGTGATTGGCCGAACACCGCAAGCACTCGTCGGAAATGTAATGCCCCTTACCATAATCGCGAGCTTCATCTTTCAAAATAAATGTAAAAACAGTAAATAATGTCATTAGTTTTACCATCAGTTCAAGCCCGAAAGGGCAACAGAGTCGCGTGACAGACACAGTGATGAAGCTGGTATGTGTTTGCAGTACACAAGCCACGGTTAAGACAGCTGACTCCACTGTGATGTGACCCCCTCTCTCTCGCTCTCTCTTCTCTCTCTCGCTCGCGC
>NW_015505296.1:358724-364068 GCF_001515645.1 Sinocyclocheilus grahami
ATGCGCAAAACTCTGCATTTGAACAGTCAATAGCAAATACTTAAACTAATAACAAAACAGTAGCTAATTCAAAAGCGCTAGATTGTCATAGCAAAGTCAGAATTACCTCCTCTCCTAGGTTCACGAAACGGTCGTCCATAAAATGCATTGCTGTTCTGTTGTAAGTAATCTTAAAGATTCCTAAATGCATCTACTTTCGGAAGGCCAAATAAAGTGATTTTGCTTTCTCCTAGAAACACACAGCGTCTCCCTGACATGCTGCTTCAACACTAACTGCGGTTACTGAAACCACGCCTTCTTTCTTTGCGTGCACATTTTGGCGACATTATGCAAATATTGCCACATAGTGAGGTAGATATGTGGGGGGCGTGTTAGAACGAGCCGTTTTAGGGGGGCGTGGCAGAGTCTTAACTTTGATAAAGAATATCTGTTTGGTTTTGAGACTTTAGTCTTTGCAACTTCAGGGATCTTATCTATGCACAATCAGCTTGTAACACTCCAAAGAGAAAGGAAAACTTAATCACATCATATGACCCCTCTAAAGTCAATTTCTGTTCAGACGTATATCTCAAAGTCTTGATTATAACTAGGGCTGGGTATCAAGTTCGATACTTTTTAGGCACCGACCGAATTGCCTCGATACCATTGAGTATCGAAAAACGTCTCGTCGTTCGGTACCAAATTCGATACCTAAGGGGTTAATCTCATCAGCGTCAGTGAGGCGCAGATCGATCAGTGTTTGACATCCGCGAGAGCGATGCGAAACCGTACGGAGCAGTCTGCTCGTGGTATCTTACTACAGCCTAATTCACTGATAGGTCTGCGCAGTCGGCCCGCGACTGTGACACTCAGAGATGTGGTTCACACGTGAGTATTTAGTGTGAATGCGTCCCAGCCCCCATAACTGTAAGGCTACATTTACACTGGTGCGCTTTTGTTTTTAAATGAAAATGATCCTCATCTTACTGGCGTTTCCACTGCGTTTCAAGCCGGCTTTCCACTAAGAAACTCAGCATCCTGAGGTAAAAATTCAAAATGGAAAGTTTTTATATTTTAATATTTTTATTATTTTATATTTTAATTTAGTTGAAAAGTATAATTTCCACCATAATTTCTTGTTTGTATATTAAAAAATATTTAAAATAATCTCATAATAATTATTTAATGCATTTGTATTTTTCAGTGTCAATTGAATTTATAGATCAAATGTAAGAATTTGAAATGAAAGTATTAATGAGATTAGTGGGAATAGAATAAATCATTTGGTCAGAGCAGCGATCATGGAAGAGAGAGCACAGGCAGACAGCGCTAGAAACTGCTAATGCTTATCAGTAAATCAGTAGAAAATGAATGGAAATGACTATTCTGTCTGAGCTAGGTGATTCTGTCACACGCACTAGTGTAAATGTAGCTAACAGATGTGTAAACGGAAGACTATTTGAGCTTTATTAAAACTATTTGCACTGATTTTTTGTTTGTTACATTTTGTTCCTTTGTGCAGTGGCTTTGAGTCTGTATAAACATCAACAAGCTGAAAAATAAAACCAACGTTTTAGATAATGTAATCATGTTCAAATAGATTTCATAAAATTGGTATCGAAAAAAGTATCGTTCAGGAACCGGTATCGAAGTCAAGGTACCGGTATCGATATCGAAAATTTTTGAACGATACCCAGCCCTAATTATAACAAATCTATCTAATATTTCCACCCAGGAAACAATGATACAATTCACTGAACATAAGTCGCTGGGGCATGTTGTCACATAGCTAAATTAAACCAATGCAAACATGTAAATTGCATAACATTTAAAATACATGTTACAACTTGCTCCAAAGAAAATGTGACACCAAAAGACTTCAATTATTCCAATTTACGACAGTATTGAACTAGTTTTAAACAAGCACTTGTTTTACATAGTTACTAATAAATAGGCCTTGTGACAACTTCCCCATGTAACAACTAGCCCTAATTGCCTCTCCTTGATTAAAATAATTAACTCTTATACTCTTAATTTTAAATTACAATAGTAATATGCAGCTATTATACCTTAGTGACTATAAGGACAGTAATGTTTTAATGCAGCATTTTTTTTTAATAACATGATTGTATTTGTCACATTATTCTTGCCACATCTTGCTGAACAGCCTGACTTTTTATACACCTTCTTATCATTTTGCAATTTCACTGTAATCTTAAGAACAGAATGTCATGGTAGATAAAACAATAGATGGCTTTGTACGCCAAGCTGGCATTTTCTGGTTCTGTGTGCTTGTTTTTGAAGTTGCATGGGGTTTTGTGAACGTTATGTGGGGGGATGTGCTTCAGGAATGGTGGAGTTGCCTCCCTTCCAGTGAATTTAAAAAAAAAAGGAAAGCATTTCACCAGAGTCGTTCATCCAGGAAGACCTTAGTGACTGTGCATTGTATCAAGATTTGCCTTTGACTTCAATGTTGTGAAACGCCATATGTGTTTATGGTATTCGTGGTTTCTGTGTGCCCTGGTTGCAGTATGTGTAAAGTATCATCTCACCTTATGTGAAGTTGTAAATGATGAACAGGAATGTTTTAATGCAAAGGTTGAGTGAAGCAGAATGCTGTACATGCACAGGGTAGATCTAGTTTATCATGCATTATTATTGTAAGACATTAGAAAGTGGTAGAAAGGAAATATCTGAAGTGCATCAACATATGAATTAATACACTGAAGTTGGTGTTTTATTGGCTGCCCTTTTAAATGAAAGCCTGGTTTGTGAAATGGCATTATGTTAGAGCATGTATGCAATACGAAGGTGGGGGAAGATGCCCCTTTTAAGAACAATACACATTTACTTTTAAATTGTAAAATATTTAGATTAAAGTTCAGCATGTACAGGATGATGATGATAATCAATGACAGACAACACAGAATCCCATTAAAAGAGATTCATTGGAAAGGTACATTTATTCCATGACTTATGTAAAGGAGTATGAATATATGCACATTTAACGGTGCATATTTTAATTGAAGATATGTCATAATAGCAACACTGCATTCAAGTGGAATGATTGCACTCAGTTAGCCTATAGGTTTTAATGAAATGAGTTGTACGTTGTTCCTCGTGTTTCCAACTCGTCTTTGCACCTCCACGTTTGTGATTTTCTGATGCCAGTGAATGTGCAAGATTCTCCTGTAGCACTTCATTTCAAAAGCCCGCAGTAAATCTTTGTCTTTCTTCCTCAATGTCCATGTCTCACAAGCATACAGCAACACACTCATCACACATGTCCTGATTATGCTGATTTTGGTCTCTGTTCTGATATGCTTACTGTTCCATATTGTCTTGAACCCTGCCATTACTCCCGTTGCCCTCGCTATTCTCCTTTCAATTGCTATAGGTCAATAATAACACTACGGGATTAAAATAAACGTAGTGATTAAGTTGTGGACCGCTTGCAGTGTTATATTTTGAAATTGGTTGTGTTTCTGACAGAAAAACAAAAACTGATGTAGGTAGTTACAGTAGAAAGTAATTTGATTCTCTGAAATTGGTATGACCTCAGTAAAAAACATTGTTCTAAATTGCAAATAAATTGGAAAACTCTTAATAGGGTGAATTCCTGTAAAATTGGCCACTATTAGACAGTCTCTCTCTGTGTGCATTGCTTGTCTATTCATGAAGCACATTCACCTTTGTGCTCAAATGTGCTTGATGCACTTGACGGAGCTTTTGCATATCCACTCCAGCATTAGCCAAGACACTTAACGATTTATTCTAAGACTGTAGGAAAATCCATAATGAAATCTAATACTTAGAGCTACAGATAAAACATTTTTTGGCTTCCACTATTTTGTCCCCTCTGGCGAATTCAAGTTTTTCACAAAGTAATTAGTGGAGTTTGCTATATGGGAAACATCAGTATATTGGTTGGTGATTTGAACAAACCACTTGTCCCACATTATTTGTATTATCATCGTGGATAATACTTCAAATTGTGGGGCTTGTTGAGGAGAGACTGAAAAATCCCATAGGTTTACATTGAAGGAGTGACCCAAGCCATATCTAGAGAGCAGAATATCATAGAGTGGACTATTTTGCAGCACATGCAGGCTCAGGAAAAACACGTGCCTGTGGCGTCATCTTTGCAAAATGATGTTACTTTGCTTCTTGCACGTTTCGCATCAGTTGCAGTGTCCAATGAGTGGTGCTAAAAAGCATTTTCTCCAAACACATAAACATGACTATGCCAACATTTTATTACATTGGTTCATGCACATATCGTGGCAGATGACATTTGACCAGTTTAATGCATCCTTGCTGAATAAAAACAATAGTTCCTTAGTGAATTCTTGTATTATATTAATTATTGAAATATTCAGTAGTGTATTTCTGAGACGATAAACTGCTACCACTAACATGCAACGTCGTGAGGACAAATGGCAGCAATTTTATAAAACAGTAGTCAATATACAGTGTATACTATGTATGCAGTATTCAGTTAGCAGCGAGCTAGGTTTTTATTCCAAACCGAGCCATGAATTGTGATAAGACGTTTCCTAAAGGTAGAGGTGGGTTAAACTGGCAGTTACCATGTTTTCTTTGGAATCCCTATGTACTTTTTATTCATTTATTCATTATTCACTACATTCACCATTATAAAAACCCAGCAACAAAAGCATGTAAGCCATCTTCTTTAAGGGGTGAATCAGAGATGCCTCATTCAGATCAACCTCATGCTGCTGTGCTTGTTAAAAGAAGATAAAGTAGAGTCAGATGGGCAGTCAGATGCAGTTTCTCTAACATGTATTTTGCCAGAACGTAGTTAAATATTAACAAACTCATCTTCCAACAAGGGCAGAAGTAAAGGACAGACGTTACAGAATAGCAAGTGGCATTGTCTAGACCAGTGTTTCCAAACCTTTTTTTAGTCGCGGCACCCTTTGGAAATTTTAACAAATTTGTGGCACCCTACAAAATTAATTTTGTCACAATATTTGAATTTCTAACTTCAATATGATACTTTGAAAAGTATTGATATTCGGTACAGCAGGGAAGAACTGCAGAATGTGTCATTTTATATGTATATATGTATATACAGTGGGTACGGAAAGTATTCAGACCCCCCTCAATATCTCACAAATTATTGCTCACTCTGTGTATTTTTGATTTTACAGTTGGGTAATTTTGTTGCAGTAGCACGAGATTAGCTTGATTTCAAACTTTGAATTGAATAAAAAATGACAAATAAACAGTAATAAAATAAGAACAAATAAAGAAATTAATAATGATAGCACAAATAAAAAATAACGACAGGCCTACAAATTAAATAAATTGCTTTTTAGTTTTTCAGGTCTAACAGTAGGGC
>NW_015505296.1:365031-400095 GCF_001515645.1 Sinocyclocheilus grahami
ATTTTACAGTTGGGTAATTTTGTTGCAGTAGCACGAGATTAGCTTGATTTCAAACTTTGAATTGAATAAAAAATGACAAATAAACAGTAATAAAATAAGAACAAATAAAGAAATTAATAATGATAGCACAAATAAAAAATAACGACAGGCCTACAAATTAAATAAATTGCTTTTTAGTTTTTCAGGTCTAACAGTAGGGCAATTAAGAGATGTTTAGTCCTAGAAAGCTATATTATTATCAGAATACGTGAGCATAACATGCGGTTAGCAGGTCAATGAATGAGAGGGCAGCGTTACCAGAGATGCCCATATACCACACATCATGTTACAACACAGTAGGGCTATTGCAGACAGAAACGATACTGTATTACATCGATGTTTCCTGTCGGCTCGTTTTTCAAGTGGACTTTGCTGTTCCGATGAGTATGAACGGTATACGAGTGGAGCGACTGAGCGGAGCGCACACGCATAGAGCAGGATAACACGCAGAGCGTCACACCACATGAAAGTGAAACTAATTTTCGGTGAACTAATTTTCGGCAGCCGGAATTTCTGTGCATCTCTAATTTTATATCTATTATATAATGGATGCTTTTTTGAACATTTTAGCAATTTAAAAATATTAAAAAAATATTTTTTACACCGCACCCCTGCTCTCGACAGATGGCACCCCGGTTGGGAAACACTGGTCTAGACATCACCGCTTAATGTACCACTACTGGAATCAAGAATGCACTTAAGAGTAAATTATGGTAAACCTAAAAATGGTTTTAAAAAGTACATGCCACCATAGTTTCATGCAGTTCCTGTAGTTTCCATAGTTTTCTACATACAGCTCCTGATCGGGGGGAAGTTCAGAGAATTTTGTCCACGAAACAATATGAGCATCAGCATACATTATTTTATCACACTATTTTATTATTTTTACACAGAATTATAACTTAGATGCTGCAAGCCATGCTCGTTTTCTCTTGTTAGCATTTGACATAGAATGCAATGCATATAGCGCTGAACAGATTTTCTGGTGTGCAAAACAAGTACTTTACAGGATTCCTTTATTGCTGATACCGTGGCAGCCAACAACTGCACAGCTTAAAGGGTTAGTTCACCCAAAAAGTTAGTTTTACTCACCCCCGAGGCATGCTAGGTGTATATGACTTTCTTCTTTCAAAGAATTTCTTCTTTCTAAAAATTGTCCTGGCTATTCCAAGCTCTATCATTGCAGTCAGCGGGTGTTGCAGTGCTTCAGTCCAAAAGAAGTGAAATAAAAAGCGCCCATCCATAAAAATAAAAAAAAAGTCTCACACAGCTCCGGGGGGTGAACAAAGGCCCCCTGTAGCGAATAGATGCGTTTTTGTAAGAAAAATAACCATCTTTAAAACTTAATTAATTTAATCTAGCTTGCGCTCACTGTTGTACACGGAAGCAGCTCCGGGTGGATGACGTAGGACGTATTGGTAGCGATAGCGCATGCGCCGGTGAGAAGTGACGAACGTGGAAGCGCAGCGGAGAGATCAAAACAAAACAACGGTCACTAATTAGAAGTACAAAACGAGGATTTCTAAAGAAGAATGTCAGAGGATTTCGATATAAGCCAAGAGTAGACTGGTTTTCCTTTGTTAAAGTAAGGAAACTTTGTTTCCTTTTGATCCTATAAACAAACGTTGGTTTTCACGAGACTCATACGTCATGCTCCCGGAGCTGCTTCTGTGTACAACTGTTGGCGCAAGCTACATTAAAGTGATTATTACGTTTTGAATATGGATATTTTTCTTACAAAAACGCATCGATTCGCTACAGGAGGCCTTTGTTCACTCTTGAATGGCCCAGCCAGAGCCCTGACTTAAACCCAATTGAGCATCTCTGGAGAGACCTAAAAATGGCTGTCCACCAACGTTTACTATCCAACCTGACAGAACTGGAGAGGCTCTGCAAGGAGGAATGGCAGAGGATCCCTAAATCCAGGTGTGAAAAACTTGTTGGGTCTTTCCCAAAAAGACTCATGGCTGTATTCGATCAAAAGGGTGCTTCTACTAAATACTGAGCAAAGGGTCTGAATACTTAGGACCATGTGATATTTCAGTTTTTCTTTTTTAATAAATCTGCAAAAATGTCAACAATTCTGTGTTTTTCTGTCAATATGGGGTGCTGTGTGTACATTAATGAGGAAAAAAAATTAACTTAAATGATTTTAGCAAATGGCTGCAATATAACAAAGAGTGAAAAATTTAAGGGGGTCTGAATACTTTCCGTACCCACTGTATATGTTTTGTCCATGGAGGCAATCAGTAGGCTAATTTCTAATGAGGAGACCAATTTATATGACAGCTTTTAATGTAGGCTTTTATTCATATGTAAACATTGTTTAATTACCATTATAACTTCATCGGTTATATCTCAATATCTCACAAATTATTGCTCACTCTGTGTATTTTTGATTTTACAGTTGGGTAATTTTGTTGCAGTAGCACGAGATTAGCTTGATTTCAAACTTTGAATTGAATAAAAAATGACAAATAAACAGTAATAAAATAAGAACAAATAAAGAAATTAATAATGATAGCACAAATAAAAAATAACGACAGGCCTACAAATTAAATAAATTGCTTTTTAGTTTTTCAGGTCTAACAGTAGGGCAATTAAGAGATGTTTAGTCCTAGAAAGCTATATTATTATCAGAATACGTGAGCATAACATGCGGTTAGCAGGTCAATGAATGAGAGGGCAGCGTTACCAGAGATGCCCATATACCACACATCATGTTACAACACAGTAGGGCTATTGCAGACAGAAACGATACTGTATTACATCGATGTTTCCTGTCGGCTCGTTTTTCAAGTGGACTTTGCTGTTCCGATGAGTATGAACGGTATACGAGTGGAGCGACTGAGCGGAGCGCACACGCATAGAGCGGGATAACACGCAGAGCGTCACACCACATGAAAGTGAAACTAATTTTCGGTGAACTAATTTTCGGCAGCCGGAATTTCTGTGCATCTCTAATTTTATATCTATTATATAATGGATGCTTTTTTGAACATTTTAGCAATTTAAAAATATTAAAAAAATATTTTTTACACCGCACCCCTGCTCTCGACAGATGGCACCCCGGTTGGGAAACACTGGTCTAGACATCACCGCTTAATGTACCACTACTGGAATCAAGAATGCACTTAAGAGTAAATTATGGTAAACCTAAAAATGGTTTTAAAAAGTACATGCCACCATAGTTTCATGCAGTTCCTGTAGTTTCCATAGTTTTCTACATACAGCTCCTGATCGGGGCGAAGTTCAGAGAATTTTGTCCACGAAACAATATGAGCATCAGCATACATTATTTTATCACACTATTTTATTATTTTTACACAGAATTATAACTTAGATGCTGCAAGCCATGCTCGTTTTCTCTTGTTAGCATTTGACATAGAATGCAATGCATATAGCGCTGAACAGATTTTCTGGTGTGCAAAACAAGTACTTTACAGGATTCCTTTATTGCTGATACCGTGGCAGCCAACAACTGCACAGCTTAAAGGGTTAGTTCACCCAAAAAGTTAGTTTTACTCACCCCCGAGGCATGCTAGGTGTATATGACTTTCTTCTTTCAAAGAATTTCTTCTTTCTAAAAATTGTCCTGGCTATTCCAAGCTCTATCATTGCAGTCAGCGGGTGTTGCAGTGCTTCAGTCCAAAAGAAGTGAAATAAAAAGCGCCCATCCATAAAAATAAAAAAAAAGTCTCACACAGCTCCGGGGGGTGAACAAAGGCCCCCTGTAGCGAATAGATGCGTTTTTGTAAGAAAAATAACCATCTTTAAAACTTAATTAATTTAATCTAGCTTGCGCTCACTGTTGTACACGGAAGCAGCTCCGGGTGGATGACGTAGGACGTATTGGTAGCGATAGCGCATGCGCCGGTGAGAAGTGACGAACGTGGAAGCGCAGCGGAGAGATCAAAACAAAACAACGGTCACTAATTAGAAGTACAAAACGAGGATTTCTAAAGAAGAATGTCAGAGGATTTCGATATAAGCCAAGAGTAGACTGGTTTTCCTTTGTTAAAGTAAGGAAACTTTGTTTCCTTTTGATCCTATAAACAAACGTTGGTTTTCACGAGACTCATACGTCATGCTCCCGGAGCTGCTTCTGTGTACAACTGTTGGCGCAAGCTACATTAAAGTGATTATTACGTTTTGAATATGGATATTTTTCTTACAAAAACGCATCGATTCGCTACAGGAGGCCTTTGTTCACCCCCCCCCCCCCGGAGCCGTGTGAGACACTTTTTTTATGGATAGGCGCTTTTTATTTCACTTCTTTTGGACTGAAGCATTGCAACACCTGCTGACTGCAATGATAGAGCTTGGAATAGCCAGGACAATTTTTTATATAACTCCGACTGCATTCTTCTGAAAGAAGAAAGTCACATACACCTAGCATGCCTCGGGGGTGAGTAAAACCCAGCCTAATTTTAATTTTTGGGTGAAATAACCTTTAATTCGTTTTCTGGAAAAGAAAGACCATATGTTTTAAATGTGTACACTACCATTCATTGTTTGGAATCACTATGAAATAGTTATGTTTTTGAAAAAAAAAATGGTGCTTTTCTTCTAAGGACAAATGAAATGAAAAACTAAGAAAAAGAGAGAAAAAAACATATTTTCTTAGTAGCTTGGAATAGTGGCTGCTTTTTATTAATCTCTGCCATCACAGGTTAAAACTGAATTGTAAAATTATATAAAACTAAAAAACAATAATAAATTACAGTATTATTATTTTGACTATTTTTGATCAATTAAATGCTACATTTGTGAACAAATACACACACACACACACACACACTTTAAAGATTGATAAACATTGACTATAAACATGGATAGATTTGCTGAAAATGTCTTGTCAAGGTCATTTACTTCAAAGGTTTCTACCACAGACAAGTGACAGAGATGACTGTTGAACCAGAATAAAGTCATAGCAGCTTTTGCATGAATTTAAAGCAGACAGACATAACAAAAATGACACACAAATGTCATAGTGGCTAATTAGATGACATTAGGGAATGCAAATCTGAGAGCTTTGAGAAACATGAAGCAGATGTCTATTGCAGCAGTACTTTGCCTGTATGTGAGAGAGATTTTGGTAACTGCACTGCTTCGTTTGAGTTCAGATTTACTGAATAAATAAATGATCACCTTGTTTTTAGGACCTTCATACTGCATAGATTTTCTTCAGCACTCTTTATCTTCCATGACACCACATACTATCCATCTTTTTTAATGTAAAAGCAGGTGTTTGCCATTTATATTTGTGTGAGGCTTCCAGCATCATCTGCTTCCAGTTATTCTTGATGTACAAAAACAGTCTGTTATGCTGCTTGATATTGCAAACTGGTATTTGTTATCATATTTTAATTTATTATGATGATCATAAACACACTTGTTTGTAGCGCAAAAAATAAAATAAAAATCTTACCGTTTACTGCACTTGCCTATATGGTGAAGCACAAGAAAAAGCATAACACCAAAAACAGAAATGTTAAAGTTCATGCACATTTTTAAATAACAAATTGTACTCAAAATGTATATGAATTCGGAAAACAAAATGATAACTTAAGTGGTCTTTTGTGCCCACTGTGTATTACGTATGTGCATATACAAGTTCACTGTTTTGGGAGTGTAAATAAGGGTACAGTAACTGTTTTTGGACACCATGTCACTATTTTGTACATTTGTATGAGTTGAATCTGACTTTTCATTACAGATTATTTGCTTTTTCGCTCTGAGTAAGACCATTTGGACACAGAAAGAGGTTTTAATAGAGATTGAGTGTACAGCTCTTTGGGCCACTCAAAGAAAGAACAATTATAATCCACTTATGAAATGATGATTTGCAGTGCTGTTCAGTCATCATCACTTGTATGCTTATGATGATAGCCTAGGCTTGATTGTACACCAACAAGCAGTATATGTATAAGGTTATATGTTTCACAGTTAGAAAGAGAGACCCAAGGCTCTGGACTTGGATTCTGGTTGGAATCAGAATGTTTTTCCTTGTGTTCTTAGGTATTTTCCAAGGAACTCTGCCCAGCTACTTCTCGGTGTTTCCATTTGAACATTAATGGAATAGTTCACCAAAAAATGAAAATTTGCTGAAAATTTACTCACCCTCAGGCTACAAGATGTAGATTGGTTTGTTTCTCATGAGAACAGATTTGAAGAATTTTAGCATTACATCACTTGCTCACCAATGGATCCTCTGCAGTGAAAGGGTGCCGTCAGAATGAGAGTCCAAACAGTAAATTTCCGATGAGTGCTTGCGGTGTTCGGGCAATCACAGTGCACTGGGTCAGCTGGTCAATCAGAGCAGACTGCTCTTGTCAAAGGAGGGGGCTTTGTAGAAAACGAAGCGTTTGAGAGAGGCGGGGCATAGAGGACCTACAATAATGTACAGTATTTGAAAAATAATGTGTTTTTTGAACATTAAAGCATGTCAACATATTCTGTTACACCAAATACACCAAATAATGATCTTTAAAAAAGCATCATATGACCCCTTTAATGTATAATACTGCTTTTTCCAGTGAAAAGTCATCTCATCTGAATCAGGAGAGAAATGTGCGCAGATTTAACACTGTGTACAGTCCAAAACGATTCTTAACATATATGTCTGTGGATTTTGATGTGAGAGGACAGGAAATTGACTTTTTCCGTGGAGGAAGCGTTATTATGGATTATGGACTCTTATTTTGGTTTAAAGTTAAAAAGTTTCAGTGATGAATTTGTTTCCTACAAATACAGCTTTTCACTTCACAAGACATTAGTTGTGTGGATTACTTGTGGATTATTGTGATGTATTTATCAGATGTTTGGACTAATTCTGATGGCACCCATCTGACAGTGAGTAAATCTGTCACTTTTGGTTGCATTTGGTTAAAATGTAAAGGTCCAGATCAGCTACACTCTGCTTATAATACTGTTCCCTATATTTACTAGGTGCTCATCATCATGAATATTCTAATAAAAGAACAGTGTTGACTCTTTAATAACTCCTTTTGTGTTCCAAGGAAGTAAATACAAGTGTAAATAACCCCTTAGTATTTTAACTACATCCTCTTGGTTTAAGGTAGTAATTAACCATGTTACTGTCTGCACCATTTGCTGTTTTTCTTTTGATATTGTTCAGCAAAAAGCCATTTCCCTCTTATGGCATTAACCTTAAAGGTGACATATCATGAAAATCTGGCTTTTCCAGGTTTTAAATGCTATAATCAGGTCCCCGGTGCATCTACTAACAAAGGAAATGTGAAAAAGATTAACCCAGTAACTTTGTTTTGATAAGCCTTTTTCTGCAAGTGTCTGAAAAAACTCCCCTAGTGACGTTGCAAAGCGATCTCATTATAATATTACCGCCCCTTAATCTGTAAGTTTACACCCACGGCGCCGTTATTTTGATTTTGCAAGCGACAACGGTGTACCAGCTCTAATGCCATGGCGAAGGTTTGAGCAAAACATGCTAATGTTCTGTCTTTGGCTGCACAGACGAGCACAGAACACTATTTAGAGTCCAGTGAATATTGCTGCTGCCACACAGATCTAAAATAAACATGCGATTTATTTCCCTGCGTTTTTAATTTATTTACCTTCACAGACATAACCGACTGTTTTTGTAACTCATGTATGTTTTTAACGTAAACTTGTGTGTGAATGAGAACTTAGTTTAGTACTCACATGCTGTGACAGCCGCTTTCTGTCCGTGTGCTTCGGATGCGTGCGCTCAGAAAACCGTATATCAGAAGTTTAAATTAATATGGTTTAAAACGCATGATTTGAGCGCGATAAACATGATAATAAGAACCAAAGCAGATGTTTTTTAGCAGGTACGAGCTGTAATGGTGCAGCTCTATTCTGGAAAAGAGGGCGGGGAGCAGCAGCTCATTTGCATTTAAAAAGACAGACACGAAAAACAGCATGTTTCTGCTTCCACTCAAAATAGGCATTTTCAAAATGATCTGTGGGGTATTTTGAGCTGAAACTTCACAGACACATTCTGGGGACACCAGAGACTTATATTACATATTGTAAAAAGGGGCATAATATGTCTCCTTTAAGTTTTATTAAGGTCTGCGAGCACAAAATTCAAGGAAAGATATTTTGTTCCAGTGTATGATGAAAAATCAATGATCCTGAATTTTGCACTTTCGTCTCAGTGCTGTTCTCCCTGCTGTCCCGGCTGCTTTTAGAGACCGCTGTAATGAGTGTGGACCTGTGAATTGATTCAGCAGTGCTATAACGGTATTTGTATGGGGCAATTTTATAGAATCACACATTACATTATTGCCTTTCTTTTTATAACAATAAAATGGACATGCTCGTTCTCCTGTTTTGAAAGTGACTATTAACCATCACTGGAATGTTTTAAACATGGTAAAATGTTTTAACAGACTATAATTTTTTGAATGAAATGCTATGGATAGAGATTCATGTGTGCCTAGTTATTAACAAACATAATGCTTAACAGATCAGTAGTGTATGAGCATTTAAATAAATGAACTGTAATATATAAATCTAACAAATATAATATGCACACTACCGTTCAAAAATTTGGCATCAGTGAGATTTTCTTAAAATAAACTAATACTTTTATTCAGCAAGGATTTATTAAATTGATCAAAATTGACAGTAAGGACATTTATAATGTCATAAAAAGATTTATAAAAAATAAATGCTGATCTTTTGAACTTTATATTCATCAGGAGCCCTGAACAAGTCTCAGATTGCACAAAAATTAATTGTTTTCTGCATTAATAATAAAAAGAAAAGTTTTTGAGCAGCAAATGAGCATATTAGAATGATTTCTGAAGGATCATGTGACACTGAAGACTGGAGTAATGATGCAGAAAATTCAGCTTCGAAACACAGGAATAAATTAAATTTTAAAATATATTCAAATAGATAAGTTATTTTAAATTGTAATAATATTTCCCAATATTACAGTTTTTACTGTATTTCTGATCAAATCATTGCAGCCTTGGTGAGCATAAGAGACTTCATTGTAAAACAGTACAAAATCTTACCAAACCCAAACCTTTAATTGTTGGTGTATTTAATGAAAATTATTATAATATGTTAACTATGTATCTTATATGATGCACACATAAATATCTCATCTATTTGGGGGGTTTTTAGCATATATATGTTTTTTATTTATCAATGGATTTTATCATTGTTATCACGTCTGTATGAATTCTGCTATGGTGCAGACATGCCTCATAAACCATTTTAAGTTGTTTGACTGGATACTGCCGGAAGCTTACCAAGAAACCTTTGCATGACCCAATTATTCACGCATTATGCTTTAATTTTGCATTCAGGCGTTTATGCATTCGGAAACGAGAACAAATCCTAAATGAGCATCACCATTTGCACACTAACCAGTCATTAACATTTTGATAGATGGAAAGGCATTTACTGAAACCTAGATGCCGTTTGAATTTTCTTCACATAAAAGCAGCAGAATCACGTAATAAGATGATGTTAACCATGCACCGTGTTTTACAGAATTTATGTTTTTCACTGTCTCTATGCTTTTTAGGGATTGTTTTTGATTTTTTTGATGCAGTCTGCAGTTTCGCCTTCCTCTCATAATTTTTCAAAACTTTTCATCCTGCTCCTCTTGCAAAGTCAGCCGCCATCCGGTTTACTTCTGTGCTCTGCTCTGAATCTGTGTGGATGGAGAGATGCTTTGATAGAAAATCCGGGAAGGTCTGCTGTCTCCATTAAATTTGCAGGATTTGTCTTCAAAGTGGGAGAAGGTTTGCTTTCTTAGAAGACTGTTTGAGCCAGCAGAAAGTGTGTGTGTCTGTGTGTGTTCAAAAATGCATGTGTACCCTGAGTTCATGTGTCTCTTAGTTTCACGAGGCCAGACTTTAGGTGTGTTCACTAGCAGACAAATCAGTGAATGACTTGAGACAACGTCAACGCCAAGTCACTGTGACATATGCTATCAAAATATATGGCAGGTTAGAAGTGTCCAACTTCACATCTTCGTTTTCAATTCCTCCCCTGACTGCAAGCGGCAAATCTCGCAATGGATCTCAAATCCAGCAAACAAAGTCGAACGAACCTTTTGGACACCAACTATCTGCATAAACCCACAGGAAAGGTCTGTCTGATTGACATGAAAACAGCCAATCACAGTTTGTTTGGTTCTGATGTGGTTTGATTGGATTTGATGTGTTAGGGCAGGTTTATAGAAATAGAAAGCTTTACAGTCGAATTCAGGATTGAGGAAAATGTTTAATAATGCAGAACATTCTGACATCTTGTTAATGTTTCCACCGCAGTTGCGTGACTGAAACGCATGTTCATCCATAATAAACTGACAGACATATCAAAGCTAACATGCAAATGTCATAGTAATGACTTTATCTTATTCAGACGACAGCATCGAGCAAGGAGTTGGTCAGTGCCGTAACACTTCGCTCCATAAATTATGGTGTCCCAAATGGACAATGTGTTTACACGCAAAACATTAGGATAATTTATTCTTGAGCTCGTTCTAGCCTCTGAATGTGAAATGAAGGAATGAAAGTACAGCTGTGCAACACAGTGTGTGTGTGTGTGTGTGTGTGTGTGTGTGTGTGTGTGAGGATCAGCAGGCTTTCATCAGTACACATCAAGTCCGGTTTATCCCGCTCTAATCTCTTAACAGTCTGTGAGGATGTTCCAGCACTGGTGGAGTTTGTGTCCCGCTCTGATCTTGAGGTCATGTAATATTGCACACTGATGAGGTTTAAGCCAGTAAGCCATTTATTAAGCTTTGAATAATTCTCTGATATCATCACTCCGGTCACATATGACACTACCTGACGTTACCCATTTGGTTAAAATCCAGAGGATGCTAGATAATAAGGCGTGTGATTGTGCAACTGTTTAGAAAAAACAGCAGGGATAAATCCTGTTGACGCCTGCTGCTGGAAGTAGAACACTGAATAGAAAATTGAATAGAAAACTGCAACCAAGGTGTTGAATACAGATTCACCTTCAATGATCTAATGAGGCAGAGTAACTAACTAAATAAAAGTAGTGAGGCTTATAACTACTTTTTCAGTGGTGTGCAATAGGTCAAGCTAGAGTAGCTTTTTAGTACCAAACTACTTTTCCTGAGAGTGTTAATTTTAGTGGATTGGTTCATTTATATTGTTCTTTTAAAAGCACTGGTTCAATCTTTTTTTTTCACCAATTAATTTCTGCTCCTGCACAGTTGTGTGCATGGCATTTATTTGATCAATATTAAAAATATTGAATTATCAGTGGTATAATATTTAGGAAGATACTGCTTTTGATCATATATATATATATATATATACTACAGTTCAAAAGTTTGAGTCAGTAAAGTGAAAGAAATGAATACGTTTATTCATATAGGATGCATTAAATTGATCAAAAGTGACAGTAAATACATTTATAATGATGCAAAAGATTTCTGTTTCAAATAAATCCTGTTCATTTGAACCATTTATTCAGCAAAGAATCTTGAAAAAACCACCACACACATATTAGGCGACTGTTTTCATTTTCATAACTGAACATTGCATAACATTGAAATATTTCTTGAGCAGCAAATCAGCATATTAGTGATTTCTGAAGGATCATGTGACACTGAAGACTGGAGTAATGATGCTGAACATTCAGCTTTCACATCACAGGAATAAATTACATTTTAGAATATATTAAAAAAGAAAACATTTTAAATTGCAATAATATTTCACAAAATTGCAGTTTTTACTGTATTTTGATAAAAATGAATGTAACCTTGGTGAAGAAGCTTATTTAAAAAATGTTACAAATCTTATTGTGTATATAGTATTTTAAAACTTATTTATATGAGTTATATGAAGTTGATATATGATATAAAGTTTATATGAGTTAAAAGTGGTAAATTAGTAAAAAGTCATATAATCTGATATTTAAAAAATAGCTTCAGTGTAGTTTGTATTGTTGCTTATGGTGCAGGTAACTACTTTTTAAAAAGGGTATCTTGATTGAAGTTTACCTTTAAATTAAGAGAATTAAGCTTCCCCAACACTGACAGTTTCAAAGTGGAAACATAGGTCATACATTCAGAAGTTTAGCTGTTTTCTGTTTTCATTCTGGAGGAACATCCATAGGGAATGTCTAACTATGTCACCTTTACAGTTGCATGGATGAATAAATCTGGGTTAGATTCTTGGCGCTCAGCGTTATCTCTCACACTGGAGACCAGCAGAAGGATTTTCCAGAGAGGGGAAACACACAGGCTCAGGCCCGTCTCTTAGACAGATCCATTGCTGTATCGATCTCATGTCATGTCTAGCGGCTCATTGATGGATCATCCTTTGTGGAAGCGGGGTAATCAGTTCAGTGCACAGAGCAGCGACTCTCTCTTCTCAGAGAGTTAAGGCCTGTTCACACCAAGAATTATAAATACAACGATAACTGCATTATAGCTTCCACACCAAGGGGTGATAACGCACTGTTTATAATAAGCTGGCACTGCAGTTTTGTTGTCTGCTGCTTTAAATGCTCATGCTCTTTAAAGTTGGGTGGATTCTGTTTGGCTGTCAATGTTTTATCGTTCATTGCCTGGAAAAAAAAAAGTTTTCGGAAGCGATTTCAACAAAATGGTGTCTTTATCATTATAGTTGTGGTGTGGACTTCTCATAGAATTAAAATGTTTTAGAAATAAAACCTGTATAGTTATAGTTAGCTTAATAATGTCTGTTTCTAGTTTTACTTTATGAGGTGTGAAGAGAAGTACAGCCTCAAAAACCTAGTGAGTTGCCTATATAGTCAGCATTTCTAAATGTGTGGTTATATTTAACATTGTTTGGCGATTTTTCACAGGCGAAATGCAGTCATTTCAATAGAAATCCACGCAATTGTACATTTTGCATGAGGGCGAAAGATTTCCCCACGCAGATCTTGCAGTGGCTTCAAGTTGGTTACACAGAGTTGCAATAGAGAGCTGCTTAGTTTGAAAGTGACTTTTGTGTGAGCTGCACTTTATATTGCTAATGTGATGCACCTTAAGACCGAAATCCCTGCTCTAGGCTGTGTGAAAGCTGTATTTGTGGCAGTCGTGAAGCATAAGGCACACCTCATCACATGCTGCCAGCAGGGATCCGTTGCTGTTCTTCTTGGACATTTTTTCTGTCATGAGCTTGAAATTGGTGACTG
This sequence comes from Sinocyclocheilus grahami, assembly GCF_001515645.1. Lineage (NCBI taxonomy): Eukaryota > Metazoa > Chordata > Actinopteri > Cypriniformes > Cyprinidae > Sinocyclocheilus > Sinocyclocheilus grahami. Next base: position 378,247 of record NW_015505296.1, read on the forward strand.
ATTTGAGCTGAGGCAAATATTCTCATCCATTTGTTACTCTGTCAGTTTTGTATGTGAGCTATGTAATGCAATTAAATGCAATTATTTTACTATGTGCAATATAAGATGGGCTGTTTAACCATATTTGACTATATTGTTTATCTTCAATAATTTATCAGAGTATGTCTCTCTGAAACTCCGAAAGGATGAAAAAACCCCAAAATTTTTTATGCTCTTTGATGCATTTCAGCTAGGCAGAGACATATTTCCTTCCTTAATCCCCAGATGCTAATCATAACAACTAGTTTTGAACATTTCTGAACAAAATATCAACGGCGTTTGTCTGCAAAACTCACTGTCAAACTGCTGGAGTGTTACTGTGCAGTTACTAAAAGGCTATTAGGGTTTTAGTGCATTGCTATTAGTTGCTAGGGCGTTGTTAAGCGGTGCTTAATGGATGCTTTTAGCTTGTTGGGCTGAATGGTTCTAAGAACGGTAATGAATGGTTGCGGTTTCCACTTGAGCTTGGTTCGGGAAAAGCACGATTACAAAACTGTAAACATCCTGAGTGACATCACCATTCAGGTTGGTTACTTGTTTGGTTACCTGGCTAATTAATAATTAATAACATAAACTTTAAAGCTGCAGGTTTGCAGTGGTGCAGGAAAGTGGAGTAGAATTCATGTTTTCTACATTTTGGATATATTTGTTATATGTTGAATTTATGTTTTTTAATAAAGGCGCCACAGAGTAGGACTTTATATCTCATTTGTGTCCAAATGGTCAAAGTCTAGTGTGACTACTGCCACTTAAGACTGTGTAGGATTTTTTTGCCCAGACAAAAATCATCAGTCATATTATTTTAGAACAGTAATACCACACTGCTCAACAAGCCACATGATTTGAGGTATCACTTGCTTTCTGTGGCACAAATGTTCTGGATAAGTTACATGCCAAAGTGAAATGCTAAAAAGTACGGGTTAGTTCAAATCCCTAACCTTAGATATGAGCAATAACAGTAATAACAGTAGTTAAATATGACCTTTACACAGTACATACTGTACGTGGCACATCAGATTGACACACGGCTGCCCTTTTTTAACTCCTCCACCCTGATCGACTGCATTGAGGCATTTTCACTTTGCACTGCTCATTTAGATCAAGAATGCATTAGTCATCACTCCACGGGCTTCAAGACCGTGATTAGTATTGTTATTATGATATCTGATTTCATGAAAAACTCAAAGGGTAGAGACTTAAGTATTTGACCACTAGCTTCCGTTCCCACCCAATCACTGGTTCAGTTAAAAGAAAGCCATGAGATTGATGTGTTTTTTGTGTGTGTTTGTTTTTCCGTTGACACTCAACAATCTGTTTTACTGATCATGACATGAAATCTACCTAAAAAAATGACAGCATGGGCCAGGATACTGTAGATTCATCAGCATGTCACACGTCTCATGGGCTTGGCAGTAAACCATATGCTGCTGCATTTGATTTAGAGCGCTAAAAATGTTCCTCGGCCTATTGATCCGATGGCACATGAGTGATTGCAGTCACATGCCCTCTGCTTTAATGCATGGTGTGATTAGCATGGGCTGTTGATCAGTCATGTGGAGCCGTTTCTGCTCAGATAACTGTCCTGCTGTGTGTCCTGGATCCGTATGAACTGACCAGCTGTTCTGTGAGCAGCTTATGAATTATTGGCACTTTTGATGCCATGGGGAGGATTTAACTCGCTCCTCCCCATGTGTTGACCATTATAACAATATCATAATATTAGATCATCTTATGCATTCACTGATAATCACACAACCAAATGTGAAAATGACTTCAAGCTGTTGTGCTTTTCAGTAGGATCCAAAAATCTGAAACTAGTTTCCACTATTGTAAAAGCTCCTATTTGGCGGTTTCTAATTTAATATCATATTTTTCATTACATATTATATTATCAGAATAACAATTATTGTGTTACAAAAAGCATGTGCAGATTTGTTCAGGATCACAAATTTGCTTATTTGATGATTGTCAAAATAGTTTGAGGGGAAGTTGTGGCCTAATGGTTAGAGTGTCGGACTCGTAACCCAAAGGTTGCGGGTTCGAGTCTCGTACCGGCAGGGATTGTAGGTGGGGGGAGTGAATGTACACTGTCTCTTCCACCTTCAATACCACGACTGAGGTGCCCTTGAGCAAGGCCCCCAACTGCTCCCTGGGCGCTGCAGGAAAAAATGGCTGCCTATATATAAGAATGAAAAATAAATTTATTCATATAAATATTTATGTTTATATTATATTTATTTGATTTAAATAAAAAATAAACCCTGAAAAAACTCAAAACCAATTTTTACAAATAAACAAATATTTACAAAAAGTGTGGTCTCAAAATTTTGGACTGCACTGTTGGTCTGAAACAGCGGTGAGATATTCAGTATTGTCAGTACTAGCTCACTTCCGTGTCCAGCAGTTTGTCATGCTGCAGTTTTGTGTGTCTGTTAATCAAGCCATTTGCTCTAGCAGACCATGCATAACAGTACGTTTTGTTCATTCTGCAGTGCCAAACTGGTGAATTTGGTCTGATGCCGGTGGTCACCGTGGCAATTCTAGATACAAAGTCTTACACACAACACGCCGTTGGCATGGTCACAAAATGGAGAGAATTTTAATTGTAATTGCGGTTATGGTTGCAGCAGATGGTGGTTGAAGTTGAACGGCCTGTTTGTAAGCAGACTTTGCATTGTCTCAGCGTGGTTTGGGCTCTTTGTTCTTCTTCCAGAGAATGCATTTGATTATGGAGAATATGGGAGTCAGTTTGTAATTGGTGATTCAACTTTTACTGCTGCTTCTCATTTCCTCACTCGCTGCATGAGACTTGATGTTTTTGAAGTTCAATTAATATGCAGCAGTGTTTGTGAACACTTACCGTGATTTCACCATGTGGGATGTTTTCCTGATCAACATCCTTGCTGGTCTTAAAACAAAATTTGTGTTAACCAGATTTTAGTGTTTGGAATAGACTTGAAAAACATTCTTATCTTCCTATTATTTCGTTCCATTTGCCATCTGATGCTTAGTGCACAAACAAATTGAAAGCAAGTGCATATATTTGTATGAAAAACAGTAGTCTAAATACATTTAGTATAAATGCACAAGCGTTATAGCTTAATCACAAAAATAATTATATTCCATTACTCCTTTAAAGTAGACTTGTATTAAATATATTGATAATGTAATAAAATTCGATATGAATATCCGACATTTCTGCCACAGTACCCTGATGCAGTTAGTGTTACTACAGTAAATCCATGGTAAATAATGGCGATTTGTAGACTGAAAAGCCTTCTGACTGCATCGTTGCGCACAGTGTTTTGTGATAAATATTGTTTTATCGCCGAGCCCTACATTACCATCCACAAAAAACTGTTAACCGCAGTTGATTTACAAGATATGTTTATTTATCTTGTAAATCAACTTTTACAAGATAAATATTTTTTTATTTTATTTTTTATTCGTTTATTTTTCTGTTCATTATGGCAGTAGGAAGTAATAAAATGATGATCATATTTTTGAAGCATTAATTTTTTTTATCTCTTTTTGTCTCTCTGTCAGATTTGGATTAGTGGTTCTTTCCATCATGCCAGTGCTGGTGGACAGGCTTCAGCTTCAGAGAGTGTGAGCTCCACTGAACTGCGGGGATGAACATGCCATTGCACCAAATCTCGGTCATCCCTCGTGATGTCACTTCCTCCCGGGTGTCCAGCAGCGGGAAGGCAAAGGAAAAGGATAAACAGGTTTGTCTTCCACCTGATAGACATAGAAAAACAGGCGGTACTATAATCTGTGACCCTGGTTATACCTTCATCCTCAATCCTACTGAAAGACAGTATCCTGTTTTCACAGTTCTGAACATTTGTATGCCCTCTCAGTGGAAGATTTTAGAGACAAATCTTGTACACACACATATTCCTCTGTCTAGGCTGGAAATGCTTGTTTGTTCCTCAGTTGTTCTGTGAACTCAGTACTGTTTATATTATATGCTTTCATGGAACACCCCAAATTATGAAAACTACAGAGATTACAATAAAGGAAGTAGGCGAAGTAGAGGAAGCCACACATACACAAGAGTGGGGGGTGGGGGTGGGGGGCTGGTTTCCAGTAAGTGATTCAGGCAGGAATGACTGTGTGAAATGTTATGAGTGAGGAGAGCTATAAAACAAAGTGTGATTGATATCAGGGTGCCTGTAGCCTTTGTGTTGACTGTTAAAAGTTTTTTTTTTCCTCTTATGTCATGATTTAGGTTCCATGAACATGTTATGCTTTCTCACACACTTTCACACAATTCTTTGCGCTTACTCACCACGAGGTCACAAAAAAGACCCTTTATTTTCTTCTTAATGTACATTCCTGGTCTTATTTTAAATGAATCATCAATGTGTGTTATTTTTCATTATGATTCTTTGTAATCTTTCGTCTAGGGATGCACTGAAATGATATGCACTGGCTGGTACTGATAAGCAGATAACTAAGGGATAATGTACATCCAGCTGGTTGTTATCGCAGAATAAACTCAGAGAGGGTGATCAGGACCTTGATGTGAAGCGGAGGGGTCTTGTGCCCCCCCTGAAGTGGTTTATTCTGCGATAACAACCGGCTGGATGTAAATTATCCCGCTTATTACATGGCTACATACCACATAAGTAAATAATTGGACACAAAATATTGATTTGAGTTTAAATATTTTATTAGCTCCTGAAAGACAAAGCTTCTGTATAACAGAAAGCTTATTGTATAAGATTCTGTTTAAATACGTTTAAAATAAGGCACACAAAAAAACAACAACCTAAAATCATTTATTATCATTAGTGTTGAACATATGTGCCATTTAATAACTTTGTGGAAACCGTAATACATTCATATAGACCGCATTTATTTGAAATATACATTGTAACATTGTAAATGTCTTTACTGCCATTTTTAATCAATCTAATGTGTACTTGATGAATAGAAGTATTATTTTCTTTGAAAAAAAAGAAACGATCTTGACACCAACTTTTGAACAATAATGAAGTATATTGAATTTACAGAAGATGAATGAAAAATTTATTTCTCATGATATGATCCCTTTAAAGAGATATATCTTTTCTTCCCAAAATGCATTTCGTGGATATGATAAGGTTTCGTGCATGTGAGATACTTTTGGCATCATTGGTTGATACTGTGTTTCAGAGGTGGGGAAGCTGTGGTGTCAGATGTTGTCTAGCCTTGTGACCCATGATTCATCATCTGGCTTATTCTTTTCAGAGAAGTCTGATTCATTAACCCTTGGGCCCAAAGGAATCTCAATATATACCTTAATCAGTTTTCAGCTTGTGTAGCTGTGCCAGCAGCTCTTTAGCTGTGCTCTTTCGTCCGGCACTCTGTGTTTGAGGAAGACTGGACGGTGACACTAATGAGTGTTGTTTCATTGGTGGGCCTGAGGCTGGGTAACCCATCAGCCGGGCAGGAAACGGGAAACAGGCTGTTTTTTCCCCCTTTGTTTTTTTTTTTCGTTGGCTAAATGGTCACTAAAAAGTGACTCCAAGTAGCAGGAAGTCCATTAAATCCTAAATGTCGGCATGTCAATCATCGTTCCCAGACCATTTTCTAAGAATCACTCTTAATCAAAGGTTCTGTATGTTTATATTTCTACTGTTTGGCAGCTGAGTCTGACCTAGAGGCATTTTGATTAATATTTTTTTTACAGAATTGCAGTATTGTGTACTCTGTGTCTGTCCAGGTATAGTGGTTTGTGTATCAAACTCGCTGAGGAGTTACTGATAGTCATTATAGCTGGGCTTGGCTGTCTGTCAATTTGGTTTGTTGCCATTTTATTTGCTGCCTGTCTTTTTTTTATGACAGGACCCTCAAGTTTCTGCCTGACTGACAGTGGCAATGTGCCACCCAAAAGTGGGGGAATTTTTATATATATATATGTATGTATGTATGTATGTATGTATTTATATGTTTATTTTATTTTATTATTGTTTTTTTCAACGTGTCAACGTGTTCCCTAAAATCAAAAGAAAAAAGGAGTATTTGTAATATTTATTATTATATAATTATACTATTATTATATTTTAAGTATCCTCATATATAATAATCCAATCCTTATTTTTGTATTAAGACTGAAAGTTTTAATTCAGATTTTTTTTGTATAATTCTCATTCTCATTTGATACTGACACACTGACACACTGATATATATATATATATATATATATATATATATATATATATACTGTATAATATAAAAATTGTATGTGTTATTTTAGTATTGCATACTATTATAGTATTTATTAATGTTTGAATTAGCTTTTTTATGCTTTTAGTTTTCATTTTAATTTTAGTTCAAGTTTTAGTAATTTTATGTGCTTTTGTCATTTTTTTTTTTTTTTTTAAATAAATGTTATTATAAACAAAATATTTCTAGTTAGCTTTAGATTTATTTCAGTTTTAGTTTTAACAATTTAAGTACTTCAGCTTACACATATATGTACGTTTGTTGGCAAGGCAACTGTTCAAATTTTTTTTTTAGTTTAGGTTTTTCATATAATATTTATATTTTATTTCAGCTTTATTTCAATAACCAAAAATGTTTTAATAGCTTTAGTTTTAGTTAAGAATAACAACATTGATGTGAGTGTATGTATGTACAGTGTGTGTATGTATGTATGTGTGTATATATATATATATATATACGATAATCAAACTCTGCAGGAATTTAATGACCACAATCCTTCAAAGCTCCATCAGTGAATTATGCAGCGTTTAGTACGACCCTTTTATGCTCAAACACAAACTCTGTTTTTCATCAGCTTTGAGGACATTTTTCTTAAAATGTTGTTGCCTATAAATGACTATGTCCTTCCTTCATTAATGGTGTCCTATGATTGAGCTCTACACTGAATTTCTTGGAGTCTAGAGAGACAAATCTTTGCTCTTAACACCTAGAGCTTGTGTTTGGTACAGACTGAGGAGTTGGCAACAGCCACAGTATCGTTTACCTTTCGCTCAGCATACAGATCAGCCGGGGGGGCATATCGCCATTAGGCAAAGAAAGCACAGCCCATCTGCCTGTAGCAGACAACTCCTCTTCTGTGTCTCAGTGGAAAGAAACCCTCATTCCCACTGCTTTAGATTCAGCGCCAGCTGCCATTGCGGATACGGTGCTATTTGAATGATCCGAAATGAACAAGTGTCAGAACTATTAGGTACATAACACGCTGTTATTTCTTTATATTGTTTTGCTGGTACAAACCTGACACGCTCATATCGGTGTCATATTGATCTTTGAATGAAATTGGTGTCTATGACAGTGACTGGCAAAATCTACCACCATCTTTTTAAAATGAATATCAGCAGGCAGCAGTATATCCCAATGCCACTAATACACTATTAACAGGCCCAGATAGAATCTACAGACTTTTTGGGGGCTTCATCTTTATCAATAGGGAGCCAGACTCAAACTTTGGTTACCCACACTTGAAGTGATAGCTCACCCACAAATAATCAATAACAGAGTAAACAATGACAATATTTTAAATGATGTTTCAACTGTTTTTGGAGTAAATAGAGGCCAAAATCATTAAACTGACTTTAATTGTATGGGAAAGGCATTTATCAAATTTATCAATGGAAGAATGAATACAAATGTTTTTTTCTTTGAGAAAATATTTTTCAGCTCCACAGCATGACAAAGCATGTGCACTAACTATTAGGAAAACTGGCATTTAAAAGTTTGGGGTCAGTAAGGTGTTTTAATGGTTTTGAAATAAGTCTCTTATGCTCATCAAGGCTGCAATAATTTGATCAAAAATACAGTAAAAACAGTAATATTTTGAAATATTTTTGCAGTTTAAATGAACTGCTTTCTATTTTTAAATATATTAAAAATGTATTTATTCCTACGATGGCAAAGCTGAATTTCCAGCATCATTACTCCAGTCTTCAGTGTCAAAAGATCTCATGACACATTTCTTATTATTATCAATGTTAAGAACAGTTGTGCTGCTTAATATTTTTGTGGAAACCTTTAGGATTTTTTAATGGACAAAGTTCAAAAGATCAGCGTTTATTTGAAATTAGAAATCTTTTGTAACATTATAAATATCTTTACTAAATCACTTTTGATCAATTCTCTTCAAAAAATATTACTAGCCCCGAACTTTTGAAAGGTTGAGTACACTTTATTTCTGAAAATTTATTTCTGGCTGTGTACAAATACCATGGTATTCTTTGAATCACCTCCAAGTACAGAGCACAATGCCATCATGTGAATTACATTCAGTTGTGTGGCATAGTATTTCAAAGTACCATGATATTAGCACTGGAAACCGTCATTGTACCATGATAGCGCCGCAGCAGGAGGGATATGTGAAAACCGGTCTAAAAGCGAGGAGCTGTTTCGAGCTCGGTGATCAAACGCTGACCTCTGAACACAACAACTTCTTGGAAGCTGTTTGTCGTACAGCATGAAGCTTTCATGAGCAGCTGCTGTGCGGCAATAATCTCTCAAATAATGCAGGGAGAATGAGCCTTGTGCGAACTGACAGACGTGAACAGAAGGAGACCGAAATTGAACTGCCACTTTGGCATAAATACAAACAACTGTATTTATCTGTGAAAAATGTAAATTCGCCTATTCCGTAAGTCTGTATATTTTGAAAAAGCGCTTCGTAACCCAGAGGACAGGGGAACTGGCCAAACGTTAACATGGCCGTATTGTTCAAATCTGTCTTCCCTAGAATGCCCTGCTTTGGGCTTTTTGGATGTTAGTAATATGCTAATAAAGATAAGAGCCTCGCAGCTCTGTAAAATAACATGAAGCCTCCAGGATGCTTGGGGGGGAATGTTTACTGAGGAGCAACAGGATTTTAATGCCAGCACTATCTTTGTAGGACGCTTTTAAGCTTCGTCAACACTCTAATCTCCTCGAGAGAGACCAAGGTGCCATGTGATTTTCCAGAGCAACTTGTTTGTGTCAGTGTTTGACATTTGCTGTGATATCAGCATAACTCAAGAGTGTGGTGTTTAATGCTGCTTCGAAGTAAACTATCAAATCTGGAAGTTTCTTTTGAATTAAGCGGACTGCATGCTTGAGTGGAATGCTTATTTTCTCCTATAATAAATAGCTGCCTAATGGCATTTTAGTTTGAGGTTTCAGTACAAAGTATAACAAAGCAGACTTAACTAAGACTTTTAAACTTTATTGATGACATATAGAAAATATACAGGCACCCTAACTTCCTGGGCTGGAACTTTCAGGGAAAGAAAATGGGGTTGCACAGTATATCGGTATTGGAAAATTATCGGTAGGCCTATATATTATAATTCAAATGGTACAATATCACGATTTTGCTCATTTCGGTACTTGATAGGCTGCTGTTCCGAAGTTCGTCAAAGTTGATGCGAAACCGGCAAAGAGTTGATGTGAAACACTTTTACAAAGAGTTAAGAGATTGACAGGGAATCATTTAGATAATTTTTTTTTATCTCGTTAAATGTTTTCCCCTTTCTCAAATCGAGCCGATCTCAGATGCCTGTCTGTATGACGTCACACAGACAGGCCCCTCCCATCATAGTTTGATTGACAGTAGCATCTTACCTCAGACCCGCCCTGAGTGAGCTGTCATCAGTCTGCCATTGTTTCACCGCTGGAGCAGATGTAGACAAGAATGAATTCTAAGCGATTGAGGTGTTTTGTTGTTGGATGTAATAATGAACATAGCAGTCGTCATTTACTCCTGACATCTGAGCCGCTGAACTCGCAGTGGATTTCGTTTGTTTCTGAAGGGAATGCTCCCCCGATCTGCCTAAATGCGTCTATGTTCACGTGAATCATTCATGATCCAGCCTCATCTACAGAAGAGGTGAGTATAATGTTTTGTAATGAATCTTTGCAAATCGCCTTTCCTAATAATGTGCTAATTAGCAAGTTTCACGATGAATGCGGCTGAAGTAAACAGTCTCTCTGAGAGCAGTTCGGAAGAGAGGGGCGGGGTCAGCAGAGCTGTCATATGACCCCTTTAATAAAATAGTTTTCAGTTGAATTATCTTTGAAGGTTGGCTATTTGTCACCCATGGTATTGATTTAGGATTGATACTGAGGTATTAGTTTCTGTTAAATTTAATACCAGAATTGTGATATCGAGCCAACCCTAAAAGAATATCACATTCCGAATTTGAAGGATCGTTAAATGGATATTTCACTCAAAAGTGAAAATGATTGTCAGTTACTCACACTCATGGTGTTCTAAACTCATAACACTTTCCTTCATCTTCAAAACACAAATGAAGATACTTTAAGTGAAACCTGAGAGATTTCTGTCCATCCATTAAATGTCCATACAACCAAAATTTTGACGCTTCAAAAAGTTCATAAAGACCATAAAAGTAATCCAAATGAATTGAGCAGTTCTGAAGAGACATAATCACTTTATCTGATGAACAGATTTAATTTAGGCTTTTATCCACATATAAACTTTGCTCAACGCACATACAAACTCAAATGTACTTATCAATGTGCACTACCCTCAACACAATGGCTGCAATTAAAAATGTGTTTATTTTTGATCATTTACTTCGAATGAAAAAGACGAAACAAGAACATTCATCCCACACTGCTGTACCATTCCAGCCTCCACTTGATTTGGCTTGAGAGATTAAGATTATTGTAATCTAAGATGACCCACTTCTCATTTGCTAGCAACAGATTGTGAGTTCCTTCTCATCATTTGAAGGAAATCCTCATTGTGAGCAGCTCTGAGAGAAACTGACAAGCTGAACGCACACTGCTGCAGGGCTCCATCTTGGCTTTGGGGAAGCCTCTGGCCCTCATAGTTTACATTCTTCAGAAAATTTTAGAAGATTCTCCCATTTTCAGCAAAGCCTCCGGGGAAACCTTCAGATGCTACACACATGCTGCCTTAGATGACAACTGAAGGCAGTGCTTACAAAATATTTTCTTAAATTTCTTAAATTTTGAACTGTGTAAACTACTGTGGGAGGATGAAAGCACATTTGGTGTGCTAATTATATTCAGTGATTTAGATGATGCCCTGTGTTTATTAGAAGATTAAACTAGTCTTCATGGAACTAAATGTGACCAAAGTGCACAGTTAGGCTCTATTCCAAAACCTAGAGAGGCAACTGAACTGAAACCTCATACTTGACCGATTTGGAAGGCCCAACGTAGGCATCATCTTCCTGCATTGTATAAATAGTGCTGCTCACATGAACTGCATTGGAGACTAGACTCAAACTGATTTCAACAGAGTTTGGCCTTAGCATGAAATAGAAATATTGGGTAAAATTTACAATTTTTCAATAGATTAAACTAGTTGTGTGTGTGTGTGTGTGTGTGTGTGTGTGTGTGTGTGTATATATATATATATATGTTTGTGATCGGTAAGATGTTTTAATGATTTTGAAAAACATTTGTTAAGCTCACCAATCCTGTGTTTATTTGTTCAAAAATACAGTAAAAACAGTTATATTGCGAAATATTATTACAATTTAAAAGAATTGTTTTCCATTTTAATATATTTTATATATCACAATTCCTGTGATTGTAAAGCTGAATTTTCAGCATCATTACTGTAGTCAATTTGTATTATTATCAATGTTGAAAACAGTTGTGTTGCTTAATATTTTTGTGAATTCATGAATCTTTGATGACTAGAAAGTTCAAAAACAGCATTTACTTAAAATATAAATCTTTTGTAATGTAAATGTATTTACTGTGACTCTTAATCAATTTAATGCTCTTCAATTGCACACACAAATGCAGTGACGTGCGCTGTATATATTTTCATGTTAATGCGCAAATGAAACTACGAGCATGCTATGTCATAGTTATGTCGCAAGTTAAGTCATGAAGTTACCAAAAAGGTGATTAAAGCTGCCTTAGAACTGTGCATGCATGTAAGTATTTGTTATATATGAGTCACATTTAAGAACATGTCTCTGAAATGGTTTTCATAACTGTCCTGGAGCAGCCCAGCACTGTCTCCCACATTGGCTTCAATTTGAGCAGTTTTTAGACTAACAAGAAAGATTTGAGGTCTGAAACTTACAGGATGTTTTTATAGTACAATGACCTCTTATATGTGACCCTGGCCCACAAAACCAGTCTTAAGTTGCACGGATATATTTGTAGCAATAGCCAAAAATACATTGTATGGGTCAAAATTATAGATTTTTCTTTTATGCCAAAAATCATTAGGATATTAAGTAAAGATCATAATAGTTGTATCTCGGCCAAATATGGTCCTATCCTAACAAACCATACATCAATGGAAAGCTTATTTATTCAGCTTTGATTTATTCATATTTCAGATGATGTATAAATCTCAATTTTGACAAATTGACACTTAAGACTGGTTTTGTGGTCCAGGGTCACATATGTCAAAAGATCAAGGGATTTTTCATTTCTCAGTTCATGACCCCTTTAAAATTGATAGCTCTCAATTATTCTGTAATGTTGAATGGCTATAGTCAATGGTTAAATATTGGGAAAAATGGCATTAATGCCATTAAATAAATATTAAAAATATACTGTCTTTGTTGTTTCTAAATTAATTTGAAGTTCAAATGTGAAATTATTGCAATATAAAATTTGAAAACTTTAATGTTAGGTGGGATTATTCACAATTCATTTCAGAAAAAAATGTGTGATTAATTAGTTAATGTTTTTTAATCGATTGACAGCACTATGAAAATTATAATTATCTTGTAGTGAAGTGTAGCTTTTTCCAAGCAATTTGGCAGTTAATTAACACAGCAAAATTACTTAAACCTTTAACAGAATGTATATTTTATTACAGAAGTGGTAGTTTTGCCTTTCATTCTGCATTAGGTGAAAGTCTTGCAACACTGAAAGTGAGAATTTTGTGAGAAGATGCCATATTGTTTTCATCATGTGTGAGAAACAGCCATAAAGAAGACCTGCCAGTCATATAAAATCACAAGCTTTCGTTTCATCTGTGTTGTCAGGCCCGATCGAGTTGATGACATCACTGAGGCAATTAGACAGCAGAGGTTTCTGAAATAAACCACATGTGCATTGTACCCTCTATATTTTGCCCAGGCATACTCGAGAAATGAACTGTGAAAATACCAATATTATTGTCAGCATGACTCGTCTGTGTTGTTCATCATTCTGTAGGTGAGTTGCTGCATTGCTGGTGTCTCTCTCTTCCTCCCTTATTTTCATGATGCGGCGGTTAAAAACGTGGGCTGAGATGATAATACCCCCTAATTAACCCCAGGGCATAATTTTCTCATTTTCATAAAAAATGTCTCCTGCTCTAACTCGTGTCCAGTGAGATGTGGAGTTGGATTCTGTCTCAGTCCTAGTCTCATACAGCCAGTTATTTGGCAAAAAGTCATCATAGCAGCTTATACTGGCCAAGAACCATCCACTTAGACAGCCAGTTGACTGTCCATTTTATGCGACCCACAATAGTTTTTGTTGTTATGTGTCAGAGTTATCCCAAATAGATTATTTGAATTTATTGTATTCTAGTATTATTGTATTGTATACTATTGTATTCATCCTAATTAGGGATGCACTTATATAAAAAAATCTTTGTTTAAATTAAAAATAAATAGCTGAAAACTAGAAACATTCATTTAAATGCTACAAGTGTTTTTTTTTTTGATTTGCATTTAGTCTTTAGTCTGTATTAAGTCTCCATGATCTGCTTTAGAAGAAATATCGTAGTATCATGCTACTGTATCCATTCTGTCAGTTGCAGTTCTGGTGCCTCCGTCTCAATATACTGTACAACGCGACATAAATTTCACATCAAATGTTAACTCAGCAGTAGAGTTGCACTCATGGGACACTGCACTTATTCGCAATCACAAAAGTACATTATTTGCATGTGCTTTAAAGCCTTGCCGGTTAAACATTTAATTTGCTTGCTGCTCTGACATGCTCTTTTTCTGAGCGCGTACACCCGAAGCGCGCGCACACTAAAAAGCTGTCAAAAACACAGAAGGTTTACATATAAACACAGTTGGTTATGTCTAAAGTGAAAGTAAACAGTTGAGAGAAAAACGGATGTATGCCTGTATATTAAATGCGTGCAGGTCTTAAAGCGACGGCAAACTAATAGTGCAAAACTTGCTGCCGCTTGTCATTAAAGGGATATTTCACCCAAAAATTAAAATTCTGTCAGTATTTACTCACTCTCATGTTGTCCCAAACCGGTATTAATTTCTTTCTTGTGCTGAACACAAAAGAAGATGTGGGTAACCAAACAGTTGCTGGTCAACGTTGGCTTTGATAGTAGGAAAGAAAATACTATAGAAGTCACTGGGGACCAGCAGCTGTTTGGTTACCCACATTCTTCAAAATAACTTTTATGTTCAATAGAAGAAAGAAACTCATTCAGGTTTAAAACAACTTGAGAGTGAGTGAATGATGACCGAATTTTCATTTTTGGGAGAACTAATCCTTTAAAGGCACAATATGTAAGATTTTTTTTATTAAAATATCCATAAACGACTAGAACAGTGTTATATATTTTGCTGACTTGTGTACTTTATCCCAAATGTTTCAAAGAATGTTTAAATCCAGAGAAATTAGCAATTTTAACTAGTGACACGGACCAAGGCATGACCGGAAGGAGCGGAAGCGGTCGACTGTGGCATAATAAAAGCTCCGCTGCTTTCGAGCCGTGTCGCGCTCATTCAGCGGCCTTGTTTCGCTTCGATGGCTTTCAGCCTCACCCTGCTTCATTCTACTACGTTAATAAATCATTAGCTCATCCATGAACATGATTTCTGCCCGAGTCTTGTCGGATTTGGATCGGATCGGATTTATAAAACTACAAAACACAAAGTAGGGCTGTACAAAAAAAATCTAATGTGATTTTCATGCGAATCTCGTCAGTAAAGCCGCTTCTGGTGATTAGTAGTAAATCTCCAGCACGTGCTTTCAGATGGAGCGTCATTTACTACACAGAGCCGTAGATCACTGACAAGCTACACAAAATCGCGATTCATTGCCGATTTTGAACGCGATTTTGTGTAGCTTGTCAGTAAATTTTATTTTATTTGAAGTATTTTATTATTTAATCAGTAGTAAATGTATTAGTATCAGCTGATAACCGATATGATACCGATATATCCATCCAAACCACTTGACTATCGTATATTATGCAGTTCGCCTGGCAACTTTATTGCCAGGTGAACTGATGAAAAAAACCTGTGCCTTTACTCCTAAAAGTCTGTCAGATTTCAGTTAACTTTTTGCAGACCTTGGGTTTGCCTTTTGATGTTGAGACTAGCTCAGTCCTGGTCTAGCTGATGTGAGGAGGCCGAGATAAGACCTTCAGCCTGTCCTCTATCTCTCGGGAGAAAACACATGCAGGAGCTCAGGCAACACTCCAGCTCTGGCTCTTAAAAAAATGCTTTCTGTGCTTTCTTTTCCACTCTGCTAAAGAAGCAGAGTTTTACGGGCATCTTAGAGTGGCGCCTAATTAACAGTGACGCGTTGATTGCCCTTTTTTTAGACTCCCACGACCCAGCTGATTGGCTCACTCTGAAATCAACTGCTGTGTTCCTGAACGCTTTTTAAGAGGGGCTCTGCCAAGACAAGGGAAGAAGAAGACTCTTTTAAACTCCCCCTGCCTCTCTGCCATCTTCAAACACTGGCCTCTTAGAGAGTGTGCTTCGGAGGTCCATCATTTTCCCAGCTTATAACTATGATTATTCTATCTAATTGAGAAGATAAGGGTCATTTTAGGAGCCTCTCATATGTAAATGTTTTAGTGCTAACTGTTCACAGACACAGATAGCCCTCCCACCGAACAGTTATCTAACCCCACGGCATGGCAGACCTATTTTAATCTTCAATTTTTAATATGACGTCCATAAAAAGATGCTTAGATAATGACTACTTGTCCATTCTCTCCATTAAGCCCTAAAGAACCGTTATTTGTCATTAGCAGCCCATTCATCAACAGCATAACATATTAGACTGCGAGTAGTTTCTGTGAACTGCCTATTTTATCAGGAAACACTTTATTCTGTAATTGAACCAATCAGGCTGTTCTTTGTTACTGAGAAACTCTTGTGAAATCAGGCTGCCGTTGTTTCATCACATCTCTGATGCTAAAATGCTTCACAATGGTTGCTATTTATGCACTCCGGACATGATGCTGGGTTAGAAAACAGGCTGGAAAATTATGGATGGCAGTCAAACTTTGATCTGTGCTCAGTATGTGCCTCAGGGCACTTTCAAGACGGTCTGATCATAGGTTTGCTGCAGGATTAGAAGGGAATGTCTTTGTTTCAGATTTCTATTTGCTCTAACTTGGTAGATATATTCATGTCATTTTAAATCTAAATTTGCATTCCCTGAAGGAAATAGCAGTGCTTGCAAGGCAAGAAAAGAATAATGTGTTGTAAGCTTAGGTTTTTAGTGTTGACTTGTGTGTTAATTGAATTGCATCTTCTTTTCAGTCAGCTGCGCATAAGAATCAACACACAGTCACGAGTATAAGGATAACTATACTAATCTGAATTTAATATGCAAATAAATGTAAGAAGGAAGACCAATTACAATTCTGTATGCATATACACTACCGTTCAAAGGTTTGGGGTCAGTTAAATTATAAAGAAATTAATACTTGTATTCAGCAAGGATACCTTAATTTGATCAAAAGTATAGACATTTACAATATTACAAAAGATTTCTATTTTAAAGAAATGCTGTACTGTTGAACTTTCTATTCATCAAAGAATCCTTAAGTTTCCATCATGGTTTTCACAACAATTATAAGCAGCACAACTGTTTTCAAGATAATGTTTCTTCTGCATCAAATAATTTACGTTAGAATGATTTCTGAAGGATCATGTCCTGACTGCTAAAAAAATCAGCTTTGCATCACAGGAATAAATTACACTTTAAAAATATATTACAATAGAAAACAGTTAATTTAAACTGTAATAATATTTCACAGTATAACTGTCAATATTTACTGTGAAAATATGGTGATGGGGGAGTTTCAGTTGATCTTCTGCTGTGTCTCCATCATGTTATGTATTCTTCTCTGTCATTCACTGATATTGTAATATACATTGTCCAAGTCCATGTAATCCTGAGTGTCTCTTGCTGGATCAGGATGGATGATTAAAAACTTGTTTCAAACTTCTGTTAGTTTTGGGAGGCTGGCCTGTTGTCAGGAAGAAAGAGGGAGTGTGAAGGTGGGTTAGAGAGACAGAGAGATGTGGAGAAGGGTGGATGACAGGGTGAGAGAAATAAAGAGAGAAATGAGAAGAATGTAGAAGGCAGACAGACATTAACAGCTTCAGACACGAGCTACACTGACTTTGATGGTTGCTGGGGTAACCGTTTGCCAAGGTCGGTCAGAGTAAAAAAGAGTGTGATCCCCCCCCCCTCCTGAAGTCGGCATGAAATGGCACTCGCAACCCTTTTTTTCTACCCTTGAACTGACAAAAGGGTTTAAAGGATTGAGAACTAATTTAAGATTAAAGAAGTGGTTGATTATGATTTCACTTTTTGAACTTTAGTTAGTGTGTAATGTTGCTGTTAGAGCATAAACAACGTCTGCAAAGTTACAACGTTCAGAGTTCAATGCAAAGGTAGATATTTTCTTTATCACTGTAAAATCGCTGTTTAAGGACTACAAAAAACGGCTGGTAGGGACTACAACGAGCTTCTTCCTGCACTCTAAAAAATAATTCAGTGGATCTGTTGCCACTACTTAATTTAACGCATTAGTGCAAGTTAAAAATTCCAGTTTATTGATTTAATTAAACATTTTAAGTTTTAAAAAATTTTTTAATGAGTTGTCCTGATATCTTAATGTTGATAATTACATCAACGTAATACTGCATGTAACTTCAACTTAAATATCTGTGTTAGTTTGTTTAAAACATTATTTAAGTTGTACTAACTCAATGTAATTAGCTCCATAACTTCATTTTTTCAAGTTCACGTTTCAGGTTCCCAGCATGCTTTGCATGTGACTGAATATTGAGCGGTAATGTAGAAATAAACTCATATTTTATGCATTTCTATTCAAGATAAGAACAGGAGAAAATTTATTAATGTTCAGTGTTCGGTTATATTAGTATTTAAAAGTGTTTCTGTTATGTTGGTGGTTTTTATGAGATTACCGTTTTTTGTAACCAGTGTCCATGATTGAATCAAATTTAAAACAATGTGAAAAAACAACTTATAAAAATTAAGTTGTTCTAACTAAGTTGTTTTGAGTATTCAACTTAATAATTGTTAGTTTTAACACAATTTTTCAAGTATATATAGCACAATATAGTTTATTAGTTGAACTTAATTTCAGAAGAAGTTGCCTTAACAAAAAAAAAATGATGCAAACTGTTGCGTAAATTTTTTTTTGTTGCGTCCAAACAATATTTTTTAGAGTGTGGGTTTGTGACATCACTAACCCCGATGTTTACATAAACCCCGCCCCGGGAACACGCAACTACCCGTAATGGGGCATGACGTTTCCGGACAACGTGCAATAGGCGGTTAGCGAATCACAAACACACTGAGCCCACTAACCAATCAGAGCCCATGGCGTATTTCTGAGGGAGGGGCTTCATAGAACCAGGAACTCAACAGACCGTTTTGAGTAGAATAAAGGTAAAATATGTGAAAATAATGTGTTTTAATAATTTTAAACAAAGCATGAACACGTTACACTGCACCCCATAAACACAATCAAGCTTTCGAAAAAAGCTGATCAACCACCCCTTTAATCTTGTTATTGTAAATTGTTACCAGCATTAAAATTTGAGTGAAAGGTTGATGAAACAGAATGTTTTTGATTAATGACAAATAAATAGTGCAGAATCTTAAACATGGCAGAATATTCGTTTTGTGCCCAGTGACCCATTTTTGTTTTGACTTTGATGTTTGTTTTTGGATCATTGTCCTGTTGTAAGATACAACCTTGGCCCATTATAAGATTTCTACTATGGACAGTCAGATTTTAATTTTTTTATCTGTTGTTATTTGATAGAATCCATGATGCCGTGTATCTGAACAAGATGTCCTCCGGCAGAAAAATACACCAACAACATTAAAGATACAGCAGTATATTTAATTGTACACATGGGGTCCTTTTTTACTCCTGTGTGCACCAAACCTAGTCTTGAGTGTTTGCTGCTAAAAAGCTCATTTTTTAGTTTTATCTAACCATAGAACCCAGTCCTGTTTAAAGTTCCAGTAGAGTCTGGCAAATGAATATGCTTGAGTATGTTTTTGGATGAGAGCATTTTCTTTTCTTGATTTTTCTTTTTTCTTTTCTTGAAATCCTCCCAAACAACATGTGGTGATGTAGGCGCTGTTTGACATTTTTTTAGGCTTTCTGACCCCAAGACTCAACTAATCTCGGCTATTCTGCAGCTGTGATCCTTGGAGAGCCTATAGCCACTCAAACTCTTCTCCTCACCATGTATTAGGACGATATAGACACACGTCTTCTTCCAAGAAGATTTGTGACATCTTTAGTTGATTGGAAATTCTTAATTATTGCCCTGATGGTGGAAATGGGAATTTTCACTGCTCTAGCTCTTTTCTTAAAGCCACTTTCTAATTTGTGAAGCTCAATTAACTGTTGCTGCACATCAGAACTAAAATCTTTGGTTTTACTCATAGTGATGTATGATTAAAGGTATTTGGCCTTTGTTTTCACTTATATTTATATTCCTGTGAAGCAGGAAGCAATGGCTGGATAATTTCATGTTCATAATCACCCTGCTGTGCTAAAAAATTGTAAATATGAATGGGAATATACTACAGAGATATTTTACTCAAGAGTTTCTAAGGGTGCCATTAATTGTGGCCAACGTGTATTAGAGAAAACATTTATTTCATAATGAGATTCCCCCCCATTTTAAATTCTTATTCTTCAATGAAAGGCTAGATTTTTGTACATTTGTCAAATAAAATATCAATAGGATTAACAATGCAGATTTATTTTCACAGCCTTTTTTGATCATATTTACCAAGAGTACCAACAATTCTGACCACAACTGTACATGGGCTCTAGAATAATGAACAGCCAATTTGCTAATAATATGCATGGAATAAGCAACGAGTTAATAGTGAATAGTGTTCCCTGATCTAAAGTGTTATATTTTGCCCAGTTACAATTGCTACAGAGTGAAACAGGACATTCAGTTAACCAAATGTATGGTATTTGATTTTAATCATTGGGAACTGATTGGATGGTGAAAAGTGGGTGTTACATGGAAGAGTTGAGTCAGATGGTTGGAAAATAGAGGCAGAGATGAAGCAAGTTTTTGTATTTTGAGGAAATATTACAAAACTTTTTTTAATAAGTGCATTAGTGGATCATACACACAAAAACAGGGACGTTTTAAATAAGGTGATAGAGTCAATAGGGTTGACTACTATAAATTCGGCATTAGTGCAAATTGTGTAAGGAAATTAAAACAAGATACTTTAAAGTAGTCTTTTAAAGGGTTTGACTTTGGTTTAGTTATATTTGTTTTGGTTTAATTTAATATGGATCTTTTTTCTTTCATTTTACATGCTTTGGGAATTTCCCCCATGCTAATAACTGCTCCTCTGAGCCGGTTTGGATGCTCTCTGCTTTTCACCTCGGAAAGAAGCAGCTGTAGAAATGAAGGGTTTTTGTGTGTCTGGTAAATTGTGTGGACGGGGCTGTGATGCTCATGCTGCAAGATCTCCACATGAGAAATGACAGCAATCAGGATGTTACAGTCCACTCTGCAGATAAATGCAGTAATGGACAACGCTGCTGCCTGGCCTGAGAAGTATGAATTGTTTCAAAATATAATTTTAGAAAAATGGAAATGTATCAATTTAGGAAGAATGCATTGCAAGTCTCTGAGATTTTTGGGATTGTTATTTTGGTATTATTTCCTCACCTTGGAATTATAAGGTTATAAGGCATTCTGAGCAGTTTTGAGATATTGAGCTTCAAAGTTTTTGCGTTCCATATAGTGATATGGGGAACAAGTCTCTTTCATACATCAGTCGCAAAATGTACACAACTTAAAGAAAACATCACAATGTAAACAAGTTGTCAGAGAATAAGAATGTGAATAACTCAATTTTGACAAAAATGGCAGATAGAACCTTATAATTCCAATGTAACGATTTATGTACTATTAAAGCATTTATTAATATTTTGAATTAGCTTTTATTTTAATATTTTTTTTTATATTTAATAGTTTAATATAGGGGTGTGCGATATATATATATATATATATATATTGTCTACGATAATATCGTAATTGTTTAAAAGATATGCGATTTGACATTCCCGCACCGCCTAAATGACCTAGTTGAGACGCACGCCAGAGAGGGGTGTGGTTTCAAGTGACTTAGTTATCCAATGGCTCCTCAGCCTTCTCCTCCTGCACAGACAGGGAATAAAAAAGGGAAAAGGAAATAAAAAACCTTGCAAAAGTGCCCTGGGACGATCAGCCTGCTGCAAGATAGATGTCCAGAATAGACAAAACGCCTGTATCGTAATAACCTGGGCTTTGAACTGCGTTGAGATCACTTCAGGTGTATAGCCATATCTGGGCGTGAGTCTGACCATGCAACCGTCCGGGCCAAACTGCATAAAAGCATTGCTGACCGAAAGCGCATGCAGGTCACCCACTCGCTTCCCACACTCTAACGCGAGCAGTAGCGCCGTTTTAAATGAGAGCACTTTCAAGTCACTCGACTTGAGCTGGTTCGAAGGGTGGGCCAGACAGCTCACTGAGCACTAACAATAAGTCCCATATATACTGGCATCAGGCGAGAGGGGGGGGGGGGGGTTTAGGGGGGGTTTGG
>NW_015505296.1:400136-418082 GCF_001515645.1 Sinocyclocheilus grahami
GGGATTCAGTGGGGATATCGCAACATGCCAGGTCCTCATGTCTGCTGACACCAGTTTGCAAACACTTTACACTTCAGAGTGCATAGGCGCCTAGTCGAAGGGGCTCTAGCCTGCGTTATCGTGTGCAGCACTCGCTGTGAAACGGTCAGCTGGCTCACTCCGCGCTGACTTGCCATACATGCACGTCCCACAGTGGCCTGACAGCATGTCCCCTTCCAAGGGGGCGGTCTTTAGCGAGAAGAATAATGGGCAATGGGCATTCTCCTCTGTAGCGAATAGATCGATTTTCGCGTTGCCAAAGAGCCTCATATCATCATCATTGTTTGAGGATGTAGTCTCCGCTCTCTGTGTATAATGCCCTCCCTGGACAGCATGTCCATGCCGCAATTCAAACTGCTCGATACGTGCACTTCTCAAATTTGCCACCGCAGAGGGCTCCTCAGATTGACAGTGGTAACCACTATTCATCTGACCACTCTGTCTATAGCGGCACCCTGTTCATACATAGCTGTGCTGAACCAGGGCGTCAGAGCTTCGAGACATGAGTGTGTTATGACAAGGCACTCTGTCCCTGCTCTCCACGTTTGCTATGAGAAACGACTCTGTAACCATAGTTCCCTCAAATGCAGCAAGCCCTGGTCGCAGACAGAGGCTGCAGCTGCCATCAGTCCCAGCAATCTCTGAAACGTTTTCAGGGTGACCGCTCTGGCCTGCACAAGAGAGGCCAGTGTATTGTAAATGGACTGAACTCTCTGTGCTGATAAGCGTGCAAGCATCGTCTAAACACGCAAGCATCGTCTGTTCACAGTTCCTTTTTTTTTTTGTTGACCAACGATGAGCCAGTCGTCGAGGTAGTTCAGCAAGTGCATGCCACTGAGTCTCGGGAGAGCGCTGCATTCATATACATTGTGAACGTGCGGGGGGCCAGAGCCAGCCCGAACGGTAACACTTTGAATTGCTATGCAACATCTTCGAATGTAATTTGCAGGAAGTGTCTGAGATGAGGGGCTATCTTAATATGAAAATAAGCACTTTTCAGATCCACCGCTATGAAGTAGTCCTCGGGCTAGATGTGTGCGAAGATCTGCTTCACTGTATTCCATTTTAACGCGTGTTTCGCCAGCACTTTTTTTAGCAGTTGTAAATCCAATATTGGGCACATGCCCCCGTCCTTTTTCGGGACGAGAAAGTAGTGGCTGTATAGCCCGCACTCCATCTGTTCCTCGGGTACTATCTATACTGCCTGTTTGCCTAAGAGAGAGGAGATTTCTGCTGGTAACAGCGGAGCTCTCTGTTCTGACTCCGCTGAAGCGGGGTGGTCTGTGAGCGAATTGAAGTGTATAGCCATGCTTTATAGTGTTGATAGTGGTGAGTGAGCGACTGGAATTTCCTGAGCTCAGCACGCGGCTAACCGTTGCTTTGAGGCAAGGGGCTGCTGATATGAACATTTTCTGTGAATGAGTGACTGAGTGACTGGAACTTCTTCTCTGCACATGGATGGCCACTGCTCTATGGCAAGAGGCATCTGATATCCAGTGAATTAGTGAGCGCCTGGAACTTTTCTGTGCTCTGCACATGACTGGCCTCTGTTTTGAGGCAAGTGGCTGTTGGTATCGTGCCAATGAGTGATCGAGCAACTTGAACTTCTCTGTGCTCTGTACACGGCAGGCCACTGCTCTGAGGCAGGGGGCTGTTTGAATCATGCAAATGAGGCTCTGTGAACCCCTGTAAACCTCCTCTCATAGACAGCACTGTCAGCGACAGGGCTATTTTTCCGCCAACTTCTGGACCCGGCTTAAGGGGAGAGGGTGGAGGAAAACGCAGGAACTGGGCATGCGCGGCTTGCTACTGAAGTCCTTAGGGCCTTGCTTATGGAAGGGTAGACAACTTTGGGAGGTTTAGGTGAACAAGGGGGATGTAGGAATTGACATGTCGCAAGCCCATCACCTAATCTTTCTGTCCCAAACTGCCATGCCTTCCGTCTCCACGGCTCAGTGGAAGAAGTGAACGGACAGCTTATTTGTACAATATGAAGATGTTATACTCACTGGAACGCTGCAGAGGATGGTAATCCAGCACTTTTAAACGGAAGAGCAAACCTTCAATGGTGAGCGATAAGGGGCTTCTTGAAAACGGCATCGCTAAGTGAAATGGAAAGATTCTGAGGTAAACTGGTGCCCAACATCACCTATATAGCGCCTGCCAAACAGGTGAATGGTCGAACACTAGGGGTGTGACGAGATCTCGTGGCAGACCTTTCAGATATATTTGCATTACACTGGCTCTTTCACAAGTGGTGGTATGTAAGATATTTTATGTTCACATCAGGCAAGTGGCCGCATGATAAGCGGGAAAATTACGCAGTGTAGTCTTTATCCAGCCATAAAAACAGAATTCACAGTTTAACGCGGAATGTCACGAAATTTGTCAAATTTTAAATGAATTAATCAAAAGTAGGTCATTACACTTAAATCAAATCATGATATGGACTAGTATCTGTAAATATTAAGCCGCAAAAGTCGATTTAAATATGAATCCTGCATGTTCTGCCTGTCTCTGTAAATGAATGGCGCAGACACACGGTTTCATTTACTACACACACACTGAAGTGCGCGTGACACTCGCGTTGATTTCAGCATCTGCCGTCTCACTAAATGAGGACGTAAACACATGAACAACATCTCCAGAACTGCTCTGAGAGTCACTTCATGAGCATTTTAGCGCTTGATTTGAGTAAAACTAGCATCATATCATACACAGAACTGTAACGGTATTCACGGCAACCCGTCAAAATAAAAGTCTGGTTTGATTTGAAGACATTGTGTGCCTATAACTATTTTTCAGTAGAATGTACATAGCCTACTACTACTACTACTACTACTAAAATTAAACAAACATTCTTTTTTTTAAGGAATAATCACACAAAACTTTTCTTCCATGTTTTAAAGGGGTCATATGATGCTGCTAAAAATAACATTATTTAACAGTATTTGGTGTAATGAAATGTGTTTATGCGGTTTAAGGTTAAAAAAATACATTATTTTCCACATACTATACATTATTGTTTCTCCTCTATGCCCCGCCTTTCTGAAACGCGTAGATTTTTACAAAGCTCATCGGTCTGAAAAAGTGAGGCGTGCTCTGATTGGCCAGCTATCCAGTGCATTGTGATTGGCCAAATTCCTCAAGCGTGTGACGGAAATGTTACGTCCCTTACCATATTGTGATGCCTGCGGCAACCACATGTGACAACCCCGGGCTGGACTCCGTTTCGTCCACGGTGAAAGCCAATCCGGCGATCGACAGCACGAAGTTGAAGTATTTCCTCAGCGACCAGCACAGATCAGCTCTAGGCATGACGACGCGATATCGTCCTCTTTTGGAAGGCCAAACAAAGTAGTTTCGCTTTCACAACGAAGCACACAGCACCTTCACAACATGGCGGCGGTGGCAACAATACTACAGTGAGAATAAAAGTTACGCCTTCTTTCTTTGCGTGAACATTTGGGCAGCATTATGCAAATCTTCCCACATCGTGACGTAGACATGTGGGTGTGTGTTAGAACAAGCCGTTTTAGGTAGGTGTGGCTGACTCTGAACTTTTATAAAGAATATCTCTTTGGATTTGAGACTTAGATCTTCTTTATGCACCAAGAGCTTGTAACACTCCAAAGAGAAAGGAAAAATGTAAATCGCATCATATGACCCCCTTTAATTTTAATAGTAAATCCCCTTTGTTTGCCAAAAAATCTTGTTTGCTTAATTTTCAATAATTAAAAGATAAATGATAAATTAATGTTTTATGCCTTCATTTGATAACCAGAAACATTTAAATATACAACACAGAATTTCTGAGGGGAAAAAAAATTAATAAGGCTACTTTAAAAAAAAAAAAAAAGAAGAATTAAGTTGTTTTATGCATTCAAATAATTAGTTTGTAACAATAAAAAATATAAATAATATGATGAGAAAAAATAAAAAATTTAATTGGGCCCTAAACATGTAATTTTTGTTAAACTTTTAATAAATTGATGTGAAAATGTATAAGTTTCATGATTTTAATTAATAAGACATGCTTTTTAATTAATACAATTTAATTTAACTATTAAAAAGAAGTCAAGAAAAATTTAAACGAAAAAAAAAAACGGAATTTGAATTAAAAAATTTAAATGGAAAAAACTGAATTTGGGAAAAAATTATGCGGATTTCATAGGGCCCTAACTATCCCTCAGCCTGCTTTATTCTTTTAAATGGATACATTAATCGTGTTTATTATATATTTTTTTTATTAAAGTGGAAATCAGTTTACTAAATAATGTAATCTTGACTGACTGCTTCACTTCCACTTTAAAGGGATATTTATGTTGTTTATTATTTATTTTTCATTTATATTTATAATTTTTGTGCAATTACTTGCCTGTCAGTTGAGTTTGTGGCAAAACATTTTGCAGTGTCTACATGTTGTTTATTAGTGCATAAAATTTATTAAAATAGATGTTTAATTTCATAAAGTACAAGTTGATTTAAAAATGCACCTACTTTTTTGCATTTTGTGTATTTCAGTTGAATAAAAGACGATTTTCCCCTATATATTTCATCATTGAGGATTTCTTTAAAAAAGTCTAAAAATCTCGTCTCGTCTCGTTCTCGTGAACCCAGTCTCGTCTCGTGGGATAGGTGTCTCGTCACACCCCTATCAAACACCATTGGCTATTGTGGAGCAATAGAGTGATTCAGTCAGGCTTCAGCATCTCGAGGAAAAGGGTTTCCCCATACATAAGTCACATGAAGAGTGACTTTTTCTCCAAATATCAGCACGAGTGCAAATGTGGTATTGATTTGATGAACAGCTCAATAAACAAGAAGTTAATATTAAGTGAGTTACATTTTAGACAAAACGGTTCTTGTTTTGCTGCATTTCGACAACGAAAATAGTTCCAAACAAACCCACAGCAGAACTGTTTTGTGTCTCTGAGCAGCACACGATGGTGTTCCATCACTGAATCAATTAGCTGTTTGAACAAATTGGTTGAATGAATGATTCAATCAATGACTCACTTATGCAGTGATTTGTCGCCACCTACTGACGATTTTAGGTTTACTGTATATTTAAAAATATTTTACCTTTTTTCCACCAAATCATTTCAAATATCAGTATTCAACATTTTATTTTAAAATATCAAAACATTATTTATGATTTTGTAAATGCAGATTAACTGCATTCATGTCCTGCATTAAACAGTCTGTGTGAATGCATCTAAATGCCACTTCAGATGCCGATTTTGTCCCACCTCTACATTGCAAACACAAATTTTGTTGATACTGATTTAATTTGACTGGTAACAGCCCTATATTTTCTTGCTATTTGAATTTACTGATTAAATTGTAAGAATTTGACACAAAAGATGATGCATACATTTAACTAGGTTGGAAAAAATTGACCTTATAAAGGTTAAAATGCCCATAAAAGCTCAATTTAAACCTATTGGAAAAGTTCATTTCTGTTACTCCTGCAAATTAACCACCGCACAGAATATGAAGGATATCAAAAGCTCTGGTAGTCAGCTGTTCACGGCAGTCCTAAACCTATCAAAGTTCCAGCACAATAACACGCTCAGCAAAATATCGTCTAATTATCATTATTGACAAAATTCCAGAAAACACTGAGATATCATTGTTGTCATTATCGCACACCCCTAGTTTAATATTTAATAAAGTTTTTTGTTTGTATTTTTTATTTGTCATTTTATTATTTTTAAAATATTTATATTTAGCCTTAATTTACCTTTTATTTCATCTGTTAATTTTTGTCTAATTAAATGTACTTATTTTAATTAGTTGCCAAGCTAACTATTTTTAAGTTAAATGTTTTTTTTAAATGTTTTTTTTTCATCTAATGGTTATATTTTAATCCAGGTTTATTTAAATTACCATACATTATTTTTTAAGTTTTTCACAAACTTTAAGAATTTTGATCATCCCCTACACACTGAAACATTGGTGTAGAAATTTTTTTACTGAAAAATTGCACTAATTTCACAAATGATTACAAAGAATCAGCAAGTAACACGTTGAGTTGAACTTAACATTTTGAAGTAGAAAGACTGAAGTAGCATTTTTTGTGAAACAACTCCAATAATCTTTATTTTCTTTAATACTTTGAGAAATAATTTTTACAGTGCAGGAAAACCCTAAACTTCACCGGTTAGAAAATATACAGCATACTAAGTCAAGCTGAAAATTTGTATTCTAGGACGAGTTACACTTTAAAATATTGGTCTGGGTTTAAAAGCGTTTGTTTAATAACAGTATTTTGGTTTTGTCAAGTGAACATAATTAGTTTCTGCTGGAACTATTAGGCTTGAGCCTCTGAGCTCTCTTACTTTCTAATTTCCATTCTGAATATTCAGACAGATTCTTCTAAAAGGATTTCTGTTAACGTGACAACGTCGTAATGCAAAAGTACGGCACAGTCTGAAAGCTCTGATAAGCAGTGTGGAACAAATGAAACTGAGGCTGACTAAAGAAGAGCTTTCAGAAAGATGTTAGAGCCAGTGCATAAAGTAGGATGTATTAGAACTAAGCACATACTCAAAGAACAGGCACTCAGAGAATACTGTCCTGAAAAAACTTTCATGCTTCATTTTTTCCTTACACTCTCCAAGGTACTTTTAAGTAAACCATGTTACCGGGTTGCACCTGTCACAGGGTCTTGGACCCATTTGGACACTTCTGTGGCGTTTTAGACACCCATTAGCCAGCAGACACATTGTAAGGTTTAGTATACGATGATGACCAATTATTTTAGTGAACGGCCTCTGAGCTTATGGCTGAATTTTTTTTTTACTTTGAAATGGTAAGTTATACTGGAAACCAAGTAATGATTTTAAACATTGATGCATTACCATACATTTATTTCTTTCAGGTTTCTACCTAAACTTTTCCACTGAATCGGCTGTGTGATGTTTATCAAGGTTAATGTTGACCTGAGAACTGATTTCACTGCCTTTTTATCCTATTTTCACAGTCTGACCATTCTAATACATAAACAAATCACTTCGTACGTGAGTTGTTTGCCAAGCTTGACATGTACAAGGAGGAGACGCATTCCTGAAGGATTAGTTATGAAAGGAAGACATCTTTATTTTAGTCTGTTGTCAGACTGCCTACAGTCCTCTGTGTCTGCACCAATTGCTATTCAACCGAGGCCAAACAATGGAAGTGCTCCACAGCTTGTTTGAACACGGTTAGCAAAAGAACTAACCACCCAGAGGATGATTCTGTAAACCAGTGCGTGTCATTAGGAAAATAACACGATCTGCTCTGGCCCTCAGTCGAGATTCTGTGTAGAAATCTAATGTGAATGCTGGATTAGAAGTTCTATTTGTTCAAGCTGTCTGGAGTCGGAGAGGTATAAATTAAGCTTCAGCGTTAGTTCTGGCAGGTCACGTGAGTCAAGCTTGCATCAGCTGATCACATCTACCTATAGGAATACGACACCTATCGCGGCATTCCTATATAAGCTCTATTCAGTATTATTCAGCAGCTTTTCAGCCTGCTCCGGAGCAAATTACCTTCCTCCTTCCCCAGCTCCTCCTATCGCACAATCAGGACTTGGCTTTCTGATATTCCTTGCTAATCAGACTCCTTTATCTTGAATAAAGTGTTACACTTAAATATCATTAAGTACATTAATGATATCTGCCTTGTTCTGTTCTGTTAACCCTAGGGGGGTTATTATTGCTGCTCTCCCTGCTCATTCATGACAGGCTGCATGGAATGGCAGGGAAGTTTTTGCCCAGAACAGAACCATATCGCCAAACCAAACTTTATGCTAAGTATCTATCATTTTGACGATAGTGGTCCTGACAGAAATATAGTTATGGATGGATAGCAAGTTATAGCTCTTCTCACAGGCCTGGTTACCTCTAAAATGTAGCTTCCTGGCACTTTTAACAGGGCTCGACAATAAGGATTTTTTTCCTGCTGTTTTCTCAGATTTTTTTTACTGTTCCCACCATAACATTTTTTTCGCCAAAAAAAAAAAAAAAGATTTCTACAGCTTTTTGTATTTAACTGCATGTATAGTATGAAATTATGACAATTCAAAAAAATCATTACTCCAGTCTTCAGTGTCACATGATCCTTGAGAAATCATTCTAATATGCTGATTTGATGCTCAAACATTTCTTATTATTATCAATGTTGAAAAAAGTTGTGCTGCTGAATATTTTTGTGGAAACGGCGATACATTTTTTTTCAGGATATTTTTTTTTTTTTAAACAGCATTTATTTGAAACCGCAATCTTTTGTGACATTTTAAATGACATTACTGACTCTTTTAATCAATCTGGTTAAATAGAAGAATTATATTAAATAAATTTCATTTTTATATTATATTATATTTGTATCTTTTCCTTATTTGCAAAAATATATATATATATATATATTCACTGGTAATTCACAGTTGGAAAGAATAAAACTTTAAAACTCATCTGTCTACGCAGGTGAATTGTTTTTTAATGGTGCTACATGACTAGAGAATGTATCTAATTTCTGTAGATTTAACATAAGGCCTGGAGCTAGTTTAGCTGACAAATAAACAGAGAGATCGGGGCATAGATAACATGGTGAAAGAGTATACATTGTTCGTTTACGTATGCTACTGACATAAAAACAACACAAAGCTGGTCGAAAATCCAGAAATGTCCTTTAAGTCAGCAGAGCAAATTGCACAAAACCACATTGCATTTGTAAGGCATAAAACGCATTACTGACTAATGTAAAATGCAGTACGATAGGCCATGTGCCATTTCCACCAATTGGCCCGAAACTCACAGTGGCTTCGAGCCATCAGGCCTTCCATATTGTTGAGAAGTGCATGGCATCAGTCACGTGCTGCAGAGACAACAGCACAAACCAGACAGACCAGGAGAGCTGTTTCATAATGACTGTGAGGCGTCAACCTGTCATTGAAAGAGAGGGTGTGCGCACACGTGTTTGTCAGAACGGACAGCCCGTGGGGGGCCATAATGAACCACCTGCTGTGACGGAGAACAATTTGTGTTATTCCATGAAGTCACACGCAAGAATCCCAGCTCAGCGAGAGAGCTTTTATAGCTAATGTTAAGTGGCTTCCAAGTTTTTGCATTGGCTGTTGTTTTTCAAGAGAAAAGCGTCTCACGAGTTCTGTCTCATTAAAACAAGGAAACCATCTTCCTAGAGGGGATCTTTTCAGTGGGAATCAGACACAAGCACATCCCAGAGCTTATATCTAGGCTAAGCACGCACACACATTTTTCCTCATGTCTGATTTGTTTCAGTTGTGTTCAATAAGACAATTTAAAACTTTAAAATGACATTAAAATCTGTTTAAACAGACATTCCAGAAAGGAAACTACACAGGGGGTGGTAGTTTCAGGATTAGCGCCAGCAGGGGGCACTATATCAGTAGAGTTTCAGTGAATTCTTGGTCTCCTGATCAGCACTGCACCTTTATAGTTCTCTTATACTACGGGCCGTTTGAATGCTTGAATCTGATTGGCTAACGAACGTTCTGAGGTGTGCAATTATTTTCAGGGAAACGTACAGCGAACGTAGTTCCAGGCAGCTCTCTTGACTGCATTACAGTTCCATATCACTTTGCATAGTTAACTGTAAATTAGCATACAGTACTTATACAGCACACAGGAATTACTGCAATCACACGTGCTCGCACACGCACACTACGGTCACGCAGTTTGCACAAAAAGGTGTTGTCGGCGCTGCCCTGACAATTTGATCAGTTAGCCTATATAGTGTAGCAACTTAAAGGCTACACATGACATTTCTCACTAGCGAGGTAATAACAGTGCTGTTTAGAGACGCTGCTGCAGAACACTGTTGAGGGATGCACAGAGGTAGCCTAATTCACACAAGCTCTCTCTCGCTCTCTCTTTCTCTGTGTGTCTCTGTCTCTCTCGCTCTCTGTCTAATAACTTCATTAATAACTGCATTCGAATGCTATCAACAGCTCAAGCCTCCATTACCAGCTTTAAAATTATGTTTTGGAGCTAGCAAAAGAAGCGTTGGATGAGATGCGGAAGAAATAATCCTACTCACAATGGCGATTTAAGTACAAAAACCGGACGAATCCCTTTAAATTTATCATCTGATCGATGTCTTGAGGTGTGGTAACCGTAGTATAAGCGGAATAATTGACTCATAATCTAATAATTGAATTATTAGAAAAATAATGCACACCCGAGGTGTAACGGCCACTACGCTTTGCATCGCATCACCACCTCGGGTGTGCATTATTTTTCTAATAATTCTACGGCCCGTCGTCAATTATTCCTTACTTAAAGATTATGACCTTTTGCCGCTTTTGTCATGCTAGCACTGCAAATAGAAAAGAAGTTGTGCTTGCTAAGGGTCTGTTAATATTGCTTATAGCTTTTCATATTTTATGTACTTCATCCTCCACAGTTTTTTGTGCTATGTGAAGGGTACCTCAAAATATGCAGTTTGATAAAGAAAGGTGTGCTTTTACTTTTATGTCATCAAATTTAGGATTTTCACCTGGTGGAAAATCCCTCAATCTTTCAGTACACTGAAGGAGGGATCTAGGCATATGCAGAGAAACTCTTATGACTTGGACCAGTAAGCACAAAGCAACCATCCAGAGCATGAATTTAAAATTACTTAAAAATTGGAAATATTGATTTTGTTGGGTGAGTTCATCTGCATAATTTTTTTTAATTTTAAATATCTGAAAAAAGACTCTGGATTATTATTTTAAATATTTTTTTAACGTTTCTTTTAGTGTTTCTTTTGGTGTTTTTTATTTTATTTGGGTGTTCTCACACACACACACACACACACACACACACATTTATATATATATATATTATTATTATTTTTTTTTTTACAAGAAGTGACTCACTTCAGTTTTCATATTCCATATCTGTTTTTGGCTCATTCATTGTGTCTAAAAAACAATAATATCATTTTTATTATGAATATTATTGAATAAGAATAGTAAACAAAATGTTGAATGTATTACAGTAAAACTTTTTTACAGTAAAATGAAAAAAAAAAATCAAGTATTTAATAAAAGTAATAAAAATAAATACATTTTATAGTACAACTGTAAAATTACAATACTAATGCCATAATTTCTTCTTTTTCAAATGTTAAACTATTGAGCGTTTATTTTGGTGGTTTACCGGAAAATAAATATATGCACTGCTGGTTTCAGAGTGAAGCATGGCACTGTGTTTATTTACACACACACACAGCTCATGATAAAGTGTTTCAGCATCTCAGTGCGAATCGATTCTTAGTAAGTGATCCAAGCAGCTTTGAGACACTGAAACACCGTATCATGAGCTGCATGCATCTAAATGAACACAGTGCTGCACTTCACTCTGAAACTGGCAACACATAAATTTTTTTTCAATTAAATTGTAACCTTCACATTTTGCCTGTGACATAAATCCATATTGCAAAAAACTATTTTATTTCTGTCAGGACAACTATCGTCAAAGATGATTGGCAATTAGCATACAGTTTGGATTGGCAGTATGGTTCTGTTCTGGGTAAAATCTCCCTGCGCAGCATGCAGCCTAGCATGGATAAGAGCAGGGAGAGCAGCAATAACCCCCCTAGGGTGAACAGAACAGAACCAACCTAAATGTATTGCGGATATCATTATTGTTCAATAGTTTAAAGTATACATTTTAGAAAATAGTCTGATTCGAAGGGGAAACAGAAGGCCGAATCCTGACTGGACGAGAGGAGGAGCTGGGGATGGAGGAGGGTAATTAGCTATTGAGCAATGCGAAAGCTGCTGATAATACTGAAGGACCTTATATAAAGATGCTGTGATAGACGTCATATCCCTATAGGTAGACGTGGATCAGCTGAGAGTCAGCTGATGCGAGCTTGACTGATGTGATCTGCCAGAACTAACGCTACGCTTGATTTCAGTATATTGTGCAGCCCTATTAGTAACTGCTTAGCAACACTTTGGCAAATACCCATAACTTCCAAGCATTTTGGTGGTGAGTTTTGCACGAGAAAACACTGTTGTAAAAGTCTAATTTGGATTTCTGAAACTCTAAACTGTATGGTTTCATGAACACCTTTCATTTGCAAGATTTATCTTGACAGTGTAAACATCTAGGAAGTGTTTCCTGCATCAGTTAGGTGGGACGCACCTGCACAGTGCTGAGGTCCGTTGGATGTGCTTCAGTGGGAGTTGAAGGGTGAAGACAGCTGCTTGAGTTATGCAAACTGTTGCAGCATCACACATTCTGCAGTCATATGTCAAGCAGCAAGCCCACATTTGGCATCAGTGCCAAGATCAGTGGATGAAGACGCGCCCAGGGTTGCACCATAAAGAAAAATGGGTTCTAGAGAATGTGATGTTCATCTCCTGAAGTTGCTTTGCCAAGATTGTCATTCATTGAAATGTAATTTCTTCAGCTGAGGGAGGTTATGGTTTGATTAGCAGTTTTAAAAAAAAAAGTGAGATTTGTTTATACCAACATTCAGAATGCTAATGCGTGTGTTCCTCAGCAATATATTGGTCTTAATGCAAATGTATGTGCTGCAGAGGATGTATTTGAGGAATAGTAAGTGAGAGTGAACTGCTTTAGGAGAGAGATGGCATTTTCATTAACACTCAGTTAATTTATATAGGCTTGGGTCTAAAATGAATGAAGGGCTTGAGTACAGTACCTGCACAAGTCCAGTTGTCTCACTCTCTAGGTTTTCCCTCTCTGTTTAACTGTGCAAAAGACAGAATTTATCCTAATTAGACTTTTTCCTTGATAATTCCACATTGTGCACTGCAATCATTTACACAACAATGGCTTAGTTAGCCTCATTGTTCAAATCACTGGTAGCGTATGGTACCTCACAGATTAACTATTTTCATTAATTGTAGCAAATGAGGCGCCTGACCTTTTTTCAATAATTTTTGCTTCTCCTCGCTCACCAGATATTTAGTATGTTTCACTAATGTGTGAAAATGAAAGAGGAATGGTGTCTTTGTCTGTAGCAGGTTCCCGTTTGTTAAGAGTAGTTTATGCACAACAAATGTCTTTTATTTTATTTTCCATCCATTCATTTTCCAAACCGCATATGTAAAATCTCAGGGCAGGGAGGCAATTGTGTTGAGTTTTGTTTTGTTTAACCTTTGTTTTGTTCTGTTTGCCCTTACAGCTGAACTGGTATATAGTGGTCTGTACGTAATTTCCACTGGTCCATTTGTGTTATTTCGTAGTTTCATAGTAGAGTAGAAAATAATAATTATTGAATGAAAAGGTGTGTCCAAACGTTTGGATGTTAGTGTACTGCAAGTAAACTGGATGGGAATTCACTGACTGGTAGAAGTCACCCAGTGTTAATAGCATGGTATGTAAAGCCATAAACAGATGGAGGCAGCAGTACTGGTGTACGGGATGCTGACATTCTTTAGCAGTGTGTGGAGCAGACATCTGCAGATAAATCACTCCATCAAGGGTCACAGGCACGGCTCTCTGAAGCCTTTCACAAAGGATGATGAGGCTTGAAATGACTTTTATTCAATGGCATGCAGGGGATTTGTGAAATGAGAAAGCAAAGTCCTTTTTGCCTTTGAGTTCATTCATGTCAGTTTGTTAATGTTTCAGCTGCGTTTGACATGGTTTCATGATTAAAAGCATATCCAACCCCATTCACCTTCTACTTGGGGCTATCAATAAGCCACCAATACTATAATATTTTTACTCCTTTATATTATCATTCTATTCATTAAAGTCACATCAAAGACACCAAGTTTTCATTGCATCAAAATTTACTAAAATATCAAGTTCTCGTTAAAAAACTGACTGATCATTTTGTGTTTTCAAGTCATTTCAGGTTAATTTTGATGTGACTGAAAGGTAGGGATGTTCTAATCAGGATCTTTGCAGCCAATACCAATTACCAATTACCGATTCTGATTATTTAAGCTTTATATAAGTGATATGTAAGCTTTCTGTTGACTGTCATTATTAGCCTTTTTTTATAGATAATATGCATATGCATTTATTATCTAAATGCATAAATTAAATTAATTAAATTATTAATTAAAATTATAATTATTAATACCTCGCCATTGTTATATTATTTACAGTATATTGTTGTTTTAATTGAGAATCAAATAAATAAGCACAACAAATATTTTGAGCACAAAATTTTTTTACAATGAACATTTTGAAAGGCCTTTTACACAAAACACCCTCCATATTAGGATACTTTAGCTTATTAAAGAGCATACAAAACTTAATGTCAAAATGAACATAACTGCAACCCATAAGGTGACAGGCTGTCAGTGCAGTTATAAGCAAGGGACTGTCATTAACCCACTGACCAGCTAATCAGCAAGGTTATTTTCTAAAACTAAAACTAAGACGAAAACGATTGGTCAAAAAACATTTTCGTAAACTGAAATGAAATAAAAACATCAAACGAAACTAAACTAACAACAGTTATTGCAAAACTAACTGAAATAAAATAAAAATGATCAAAAATAAATAATTGATTTCATAATCATTACGTTCTCACCCCGTGGTGGAAAAATATATGAGCTGTGTGTCAGTTTAGGGAAATAGCCTGTAAATGGCTCATCATACACGTGAGGTTATCTGACGGAGAGACGCAAAGCAGTTTAAAGCAGAGTCCTGCACGGGTCCTGTTAGGTAAACCTGCATCCGCAGTACATAACAGAACACCCGACCCTTTATCCGACAGCAGCCAGTACCAATTTAATTATGTACCCGACCAGTTTGACAAAGACCGCGCCCGCATTAAATAGGCTACTGCATCAGTAAGGCAAAATTATTTATTTTCTCATGTAACACAAGCAATCAAACCAAAATAGGCATTTTAAGTTGGTGCTTTGAAGAAAAATAGACAAGTAGCGCAACAGAACAAAGAACGCGTATCCTTACTGTAAACAATAAAAACTTTTGCCCACATCTTGTGAACAGTCCGCCAGGCTGTTTTGAACAAATGTGCATAAACGACACACTTATAATTCATTATAAAAGAAAATAACATATTTAAATAAGCCTTTAATGTTAAATGCCATTGTCTCTCCTTAAACTCTGCAGTGTGTGGCCGTTAGTCCTTTACAGAAGCATTCAAAATAAAACTTAAAAATAAAATGATATATAGGCTACAGAAAGCAGCAGCTCCCTAAGCTGTCTTTCACTCCAGCTGCAGCGCAAATGCGCAACGCTGCAAATCAAATGTTGTTAAGGCATTATTATTGAATTTCATAAGTTCCACTTATGATTTATGTGCGTTTGTTGGCGGGAAAGTGAGCACGGCACGAGAGTTATAGTATCATGTTAAATAAGATGAAAGACATAATATAAAGAAATTAGCTACATTTATTTTCAAATTAAAAATCACAACACACATGTATCATTCAGTGCGTTTTAAATATAATGTAAGTGCAACTTGTGTAGATTTAAAAAGGCATGACTGCTTAATTTTGATGTGTATTTGTATACTTTTACCATCTAATCATGCTCAGCATGCTTTAATTTTTTTGTCCCTAGACATTTGCATCACTAAGGTTAAATTAGCCTAAGCCTTTTTTGGCCTGTGCTCTGGAAGTGATCTGTTAAAGGGGTCATATGATGCTTTTTTTAAAGAGCATTATTTTGTGTATTTGGTGTAACAGAATATGTTGACATGCTTTAATGTTCAAAAAACACATTATTTTTAAAGTACTGTACATTATTGTAGGTCCTCTATGCCCCGCCTCTCTCAAACGCTTAGTTTTCTACAAAGTCCCTCCTTCCGACAAGCGCAGTCTGCTCTGACTGGCCAGCTGACCTGCTAAACTTTAGCCTACTAAAACTAAAACTGAAACTAAACTATATAAAAACTAAATAGAAATGTGTTCACAAAATAAAAACTAAACTAAAACTAACAAAATTATTAATGAAACGAATAAAAACGAAACAAAATTTTATTGCAAATTTGAAAACGATATTAAAATAAAACTAATTTAAAAATGCTAAACTATAATAACCTTGCTATTCAGCCAATCACAGTGACATGGAGGCACTGCCTACTCTCATGTGACTTTTAGCCTGTATTTTGCTGCTTTAAGGAGCTCAGTCAGAATACAATGCACCCTAGGGGAGCAAAAGAGACCCTGATTGCCTCTCAAACTTTAGTTGCTGGTGGAAATATTAATACTTTTATATTCCTGTATTTTCAGTTGTTTTCCTGTCGAATGTTTTTGAGAAGTCACCACCTCCCTTGCCTCCTAGTAGAAAATGCCTCAGGTCTCATTTGATGATTTGAACATTGCACATTTTATTTCGGTTCTTATCATAAAAAAACGGTAGAGTTTAATATAGGAACTGAAAGTCACTGATTTAGTTTTTACAGTAAATGACCGTTTGGCTGATGGGAAGTGAGTCTAGCAATTTCCACTCTAGAGACACACTGTTCAATACTCTTTTGAGGCCGTTTATTTGTGTGTCCTTGAGCCGATGAGCAATTCTGTCGCATATGATCAAAGCAGTTGCCGATTCTCCCCTGTGAGCCTCATGACTGATCTTAATTAATGACCCAAACCGGATCCTTAAATGCAGCCCGCAGACTACTGAAGTTCACACAGTCCCTACCCAGCTTTCTAGCTTAGTCATTGTGGTTGTTACCAGGTATCGTTCTGTCCTATTTCTGTCTCCGATTCTAGTACAGTAATGACATCAACTAGTGAGCTAGAACGTTAGTTATGGTGGCGTACATTTCATCCAGACAACCTCAGTTTTTGTAGTGTTTGCTAATGCAAGTGGTTTCACGTTCATACAGTTTGGATCAGTCTGATAGAGGAGCTTGCACTACGTGCTGTTTCACTTCCTGTTGGAATGTTAGACTAGAAAACAAAACCCCCACTGGATCACTGAGTTGGAAAGCATTTTATTGAACCATCTTTTGCTTTAATTACAGCCTTTAGTCTGTTGGGATTTGTCTCTACTAACTTTGCACATCTAGACTT
The DNA here is from genome assembly GCF_001515645.1 of Sinocyclocheilus grahami. Taxonomy (NCBI): domain Eukaryota; kingdom Metazoa; phylum Chordata; class Actinopteri; order Cypriniformes; family Cyprinidae; genus Sinocyclocheilus; species Sinocyclocheilus grahami. The sequence goes on from NW_015505296.1 coordinate 417,169, forward strand.
TGCAATATTTGCTCACTCTTCTTTGCAGAACTGCTCAAGTTTGGTTCAATTTGATTGTTTGTGGACTGCAGTCTTCAAGTCATTCCACAGATTTTCAATGAGGTTTTAGACTGAGCTCTTACTAGGCCATGCAAGGACATTCACCTTTTTCTCCTTAAACCACTGTGTGCGCAGTTCTGCTGTGTGCTTTGGGTCGTTGTCATGTTGGAAGGTAAACCTTCTTCCCATTGACAACTTTCTGGCAGAGGGCAGCAGATTTTCCTCAAGAATTTCCATTTTTCTTTCTATCCTGACAAGTGCTCCAGTGCCTGCTGCAGAGAAACATCCCATAACAGGATATTACCGCCTCCATGCTTTACTGTATGGTGTTATTTGGATGCTGAGCTGTATTGGATTTCATGACATGACTGAGCTTTGCCAAAACGCACCTTGAAGATTCTGAGGCTGATGAGCCTCAACACCAAACGATACAATATGTCTGGCAGAAATGTGGCCTTTCTTGAGGAGTGGCTTTTTTCTTGCACCTCTCCCATACAAGCCACATTTCTGGAGAATTTGTGATGTTGTTGTCACATGCACACAATGACCGCTCTTTATCATAAATTCCTGCAACTGCTTCAGAGTTGCTGTAGGCCTCTTGGTCGCCTCTCTGACCAGCTCCTCTAGACTCTTTCATCCAGTTTGGAGTGACGTCCTGATCCAGGGAGGGTCTGTGTTGAACCAAATACCTTCCACTTCTTAATGATCGACTTCACTGTGCTTCTAGGCATTGATGAAGCCTTTGAATTTTTTTTTTCTATCCATCTCCTGACTTGTGCCTGTCCACAACTTTATCCCGGAGATCTTTTGCCAGTGCCTTGCCACCCATAGTTGACTGTTTGCTTCAGTTGCACTACCAAGGACTGAAATGCTCC
>NW_015505296.1:418236-436061 GCF_001515645.1 Sinocyclocheilus grahami
CCACATAGTGAGGTAGATATGTGGGGGCATGTTAGAACGAGCCATTTTAGGGGGGCGTGGCAGAGTCTTAACTTTGATAAAGAATATCTCTTTGGTTTTGAGACTTTAGTCTTTGCAACTTCAGGGATCTTATCTATGCACAATCAGCTTGTAACACTCCAAAGAGAAAGGAAAACTTGAAATCGCATCATATGGCCCCTTTAATTCTGCTAAACTTTAGCCTACTAAAACTAAAACTGAAACTAAACTATATAAAAACTAAATAGAAATGTGTTCACAAAATAAAAACTAAACTAAAACTAACAAAATTATTAATGAAACGAATAAAAACGAAACAATTTTATTGCAAATTTGAAAACGATATTAAAATAAAACTAATTTAAAAATGCTAAACTATAATAACCTTGCTATTCAGCCAATCACAGTGACATGGAGGCACTGCCTACTCTCATGTGACTTTTAGCCTGTATTTTGCTGCTTTAAGGAGCTCAGTCAGAATACAATGCACCCTAGGGGAGCAAAAGAGACCCTGATTGCCTCTCAAACTTTAGTTGCTGGTGGAAATATTAATACTTTTATATTCCTGTATTTTCAGTTGTTTTCCTGTCGAATGTTTTTGAGAAGTCACCACCTCCCTTGCCTCCTAGTAGAAAATGCCTCAGGTCTCATTTGATGATTTGAACATTGCACATTTTATTTCGGTTCTTATCATAAAAAAACGGTAGAGTTTAATATAGGAACTGAAAGTCACTGATTTAGTTTTTACAGTAAATGACCGTTTGGCTGATGGGAAGTGAGTCTAGCAATTTCCACTCTAGAGACACACTGTTCAATACTCTTTTGAGGCCGTTTATTTGTGTGTCCTTGAGCCGATGAGCAATTCTGTCGCATATGATCAAAGCAGTTGCCGATTCTCCCCTGTGAGCCTCATGACTGATCTTAATTAATGACCCAAACCGGATCCTTAAATGCAGCCCGCAGACTACTGAAGTTCACACAGTCCCTACCCAGCTTTCTAGCTTAGTCATTGTGGTTGTTACCAGGTATCGTTCTGTCCTATTTCTGTCTCCGATTCTAGTACAGTAATGACATCAACTAGTGAGCTAGAACGTTAGTTATGGTGGCGTACATTTCATCCAGACAACCTCAGTTTTTGTAGTGTTTGCTAATGCAAGTGGTTTCACGTTCATACAGTTTGGATCAGTCTGATAGAGGAGCTTGCACTACGTGCTGTTTCACTTCCTGTTGGAATGTTAGACTAGAAAACAAAACCCCCACTGGATCACTGAGTTGGAAAGCATTTTATTGAACCATCTTTTGCTTTAATTACAGCCTTTAGTCTGTTGGGATTTGTCTCTACTAACTTTGCACATCTAGACTTTGCAATATTTGCTCACTCTTCTTTGCAGAACTGCTCAAGTTCGGTTCAATTTGATTGTTTGTGGACTGCAGTCTTCAAGTCCTTCCACAGATTTTCAATGAGGTTTTAGACTGAGCTCTTACTAGGCCATGCAAGGACATTCACCTTTTTCTCCTTAAACCACTGTGTGCGCAGTTCTGCTGTGTGCTTTGGGTCGTTGTCATGTTGGAAGGTAAACCTTCTTCCCATTGACAACTTTCTGGCAGAGGGCAGCAGATTTTCCTCAAGAATTTCCATTTTTCTTTCTATCCTGACAAGTGCTCCAGTGCCTGCTGCAGAGAAACATCCCATAACAGGATATTACCGCCTCCATGCTTTACTGTATGGTGTTATTTGGATGCTGAGCTGTATTGGATTTCATGACATGACTGAGCTTTGCCAAAACGCACCTTGAAGATTCTGAGGCTGATGAGCCTCAACACCAAACGATACAATATGTCTGGCAGAAATGTGGCCTTTCTTGAGGAGTGGCTTTTTTCTTGCAACTCTCCCATACAAGCCACATTTCTGGAGAATTTGTGATGTTGTTGTCACATGCACACAATGACCGCTCTTTATCATAAATTCCTGCAACTGCTTCAGAGTTGCTGTAGGCCTCTTGGTCGCCTCTCTGACCAGCTCCTCTAGACTCTTTCATCCAGTTTGGAGTGACGTCCTGATCCAGGGAGGGTCTGTGTTGAACCAAATACCTTCCACTTCTTAATGATCGACTTCACTGTGCTTCTAGGCATTGATGAAGCCTTTGAAATTTTTTTTTCTATCCATCTCCTGACTTGTGCCTGTCCACAACTTTATCCCGGAGATCTTTTGCCAGTGCCTTGCCACCCATAGTTGACTGTTTGCTTCAGTTGCACTACCAAGGACTGAAATGCTCCAGGAAAACTCTTTTCATGCTGAGCTGATCAAAATGACCACCGCTGATCACAGTTGAAAGACAAATGTCTTTGTGTGGCTTTGAGAAGGTGACACCTGATTGAGTTCACAAGTTATTTCTGGGAGGGGGGTGATCCTTTTTCCAACTCAGTGATTCTGGTTTTTTATTTTATTTTATTTTTTTATGACATGTTGGTGTTGTATATATGACTTGGATGTTATAAGTTGCACTGAGTAAATACAACTGGTTCAAACAAAAACTGTCCGTCTTCATTTCGGGCTGCAAAGCAACAAAATATGATTATTTTAAAGGGGGGTGATTCTATTCTGTACCCACTGTATATCATATGACAATAAAATCAAAATAATAAAACCATTAGTGTTTCAGTAGTGATTAAGCTATCGGTCCACTATCGACTGACCTCTATAAACTAGAGCTTGTTGTCTATTTGCACACCAGCATATGTTTTTTATTTTATTTTATTATTATGGTCCCCACCATGGAATAATGGTGTGCTGGTGTCCTGACCAGGTTTACTGACTAGCTTAACTAGCAAAACTTCACCAGAAGGACCATGCTGAGTCCAATGCTAAGTGCTAACCAGCAAAAACAAGACTGGGTATACATTATGCTAATCTGAGCTGGTCTTTTTAGCACAGATGTTCCCTTTGTTTTGTCTTGTTTAAAGAAAATTGACCCTTTCAAACCATTTACTAAGGGTTAAAAGTATTTAATCAGTTGTCTGTTCAAGTTAGAAGAATTAAGTAAATTCTATGTTTATTTAAGGCCTTTGTTATACCAGCACCTATTTTTGGTAACTTGTCAGACTTTTGTTTAAATTTAAATTGTTTAAAGTTTATTTTCAAAAATGAAACATAACAATGAAAATATCTCAGAATGAGTCACAAACAGAGGCAAGCATTTGACATTCAGAAGAGATTCAAGTTCTATATGGTAATGGACTGCATGAATAACAATGCCTGACCCCTTGACACATTAGCTTGTATTTGTGGATGTCCTTCAATCTGCCCCCTGTACGGATTGGCTGCATTAGTGGAGATGTCCATCTGTGTGGATTCAGTGTATGGACACATTTTGGAAACTAGTGGGCCAGCTCACAGCAAGACTAGTGCCACAATCCTCAGCGGAGTAAGCCAAGTAATGCCTTAAGGCTGAATATAAAGAGTTTGTTATACAGTTGCAGCTGTAGTCTGCGTTACTGCAGGAATCGTCATCATCTGTACTGAATGACGGCCTCAGGAACTGAAGGGGAATTCCATCCCGAACCCAATCGGAGCCTCAGCTGTGCAGTTTCCTAAACCGACACTCCCATTACTCTGTGCTGGCTGCTTTCAAAGATCACAGTCTCGAGTCTGTGAACCCAGACTACAAGCCATTCCCATCAGCGGGACTTTGAAAAGCTCCCCTTCTCTTCGCAATAAAGGCTTTGGGATAACTACAGCCTACCCTGGGAATAGAGATGGAGCGGCTCTTTAAACTTTGTTTATGCTCCTCTAACTGAAGTAGGCCATTTAATATCGTGTCTAATCTCCCTTAATTACACTTATAGACTGCCAAGGTTAGACATGCAGACAGTACTGTCAAAGCCCCTTATTGATTTCACTTTAAATGAGATGTTTCATGCAGTCAGGCATGTGTTTGTGTCTCCACAATCAGCAGGCAAAGGCCCTTCAAAGATGTTATCTGTTCTTTGTGATTCAGCAAGTGCAACTCAAGTGCATCATCCAAGTAGTACTCCTCATGCGAAGCATACAGAAAATTTGATGTTAGCATGTTGCTAAGCTAACAGTATGATGCTGTAATAAGCATAAAAATACATTGCAAACACAAATATTGTGTAAAATAATAATGAAAAAATAAAAGTAATTCTGTGTACATTTCACTTATATATCTGCATTTCGCTTCATCTGCCAGTGTCGTTTGCTGTATATTCTGGGATTTCTCCATGAAGGATGCATGAAAAAAGGAAAGTATCTTAGAAGATAGCAGAGCTGTGCTGTCTTTATTTTATTTCATTTAATTTCATTTAATTTTCAAATATAAGCATTTTGATGTTCAGCTCAAAAACCCAGCAGAAAAAGGTTTAGGAACTTCTTTAAATTCCATACTCTGCTAATACATACAACTGATACAAACTACTGATTGATTAACAATATAACCATATCATATTTGTCATGTCAGTGTCAGTCATCCCTGTTCTTGCCAGCTGTTGTTACAGATAATCTATGTTTTAGGCTTTTTCATGAGATGAGCTTTAAAATGGCAGAAGGAAAACATTAACTGAACGTTAAATGTCATGATAATAAATGTCATAAATGTGTTATCAATGTGGCATATAAAAGAAAACAATCGTAAGTGTTCATGTTCCTGTCCTGATGGGAATCACTTCTCTATTTAGTATGATTGGAAATGCCTTGTTTTGCATCACTTCCTATAACATCAAGTTCACTTTAATATGCAGTGTAAAATCAAGCTTTTTGGATGGAAATGAGTCCTCATGGATCCAGTCCTGCTGGATTAATGTCTGTAAGGCCTTGAAATTAATGTATAATGAAGAGAGTCCAGCAGAGACACCTTATACATGCTTAAAGAGCTCTTTTATATATTTTAATATTATTTATTTAATATTATTTTTATTTGATTATATTATAATACCATTAGAAAAATAACAGTTTAATAGAGAAGCCATGAGAGGCCATGGATTATGATTATTTCTTTTTCTTGTTTTCTCGTGATCGCGACTTAATTTTCTTATCTCGACATAACAAACGTTGTTTTCTCATGATCATGACTTTAATTTTCTTGCTATCTCGACATAACGAAAGTTTTCTCGTGATCGCGACTTAATTTTCTTATCTCAACATAACGAACGTTGTTTTCTCATGATCATGACTTTAATTTTCTTGTTATCTCGACATAATGAACGTTGTTTTCTCATGATCATGACTTTAATTTTCTTGTTATCTCGACATAACGAAAGTTGTTTTCTCGTGATCATGACTTTAATTTTCTCGTGATCTCGACATAACGAAAGTTGTTTTCTCGTGATCATGACTTTAATTTTCTCGTGATCTCGACATAACGAAAGTTGTTTTCTCGTGATCATGACTAATTTTCTTGTTATCTCGACATAACGAAAGTTGTTTTCTCATGATCATGACTTTAATTTTCTTATCTCGACATAACGAAAGTTGTTTTCTCGTGATCTCGACATAACGAAAGTTGTTTTTATTTTTACAATGTTAGATTTTTTTTTTAAATGCGATTAAAACTGTAGAACATCACTTAATTAAATTAGTCTATACACATTTTTAATTATATAAATCACATTTCTTATCAATATACATTTAAGGATTAACAATAAAGATTAAAAATAAGGACAAAGATGCACATTGCAAATATGTTGTTGAAACGCGTCCTAAACACAACATCCCCACTTATTAACTAACAATCATGTACTTCAAAGATGCACAAATAAAGATATAGGTGCAAACAGATCAAAGTCCCTTTAAGAAAAGCCATTTCACTCAGCGGCCATCTTTGAAACGCCTCTCGGGGCATGCAAGTGCAGCTCCTATTTCTTTGAATGGGGTAACATCAAATTCTCCAAAGTTGTTCACCAAGCTTAAGATTAAATTTCATGAAGTCTCATAAGTGTTGTTTCTTTTGCTCAAATAGCGTCAAAAAAGCTTATTTTTCAGGCTAGACAAGCCAGTCCTGAGCTCACGTCTCAGAACTCTGACTGTTTCTATAGCAACCGGGACTTGGCAGATGCAGTGACACACTGACCGATTAGCGATTGGCTCTTTTACTCAAAAGGCGGGGCTTCCTTCGATAGAGCGGCCATATTGAGCTTTGCATTTTTCCCCATTCAAAACTATAAGAGTGACACGTCTTGGGTATTCTATAGTCTTTGAAACAGTATACTAAACAGTGACGTCAGCCTTGGTTTAATAAGCAGTTCGTTTATCACACGGAATGCTATTGCGGTAGCGAAACTGCGATGAGTCATGTATCTAGCAAGAACTTAACGATACACAAAATAATCATATTGATTCAAGCATTTAACATTTATGAATGAATTAAATGTCACTAATGAACAATACTGCACAAATTATAGCGATCACGAAGAAAGACCTTATTCTGTCCCAAACGCATACAGTAAAGTGGATATACAGTATACAACACCCCATCAGTTATATTCAGTTCTATACTGCCACCTGTTGGTGCAATTGTATAACTTTGGTTATGTCGAGATCACGAGAAAATAAAGTCGTGATCACTAGAAAACAAGAAAGAAAAATATTAATAATCTATGGCCTCTTAGGACTTCCGTAGTTTAATATTTTAGTATTTTAATATTTTTGACAACATTTTGTTGTTTTATTAATATTTAAAAAATGTATTGTATTATTTGATAAAAATGTAATATCATAATTTCCTAATACGTAATTGTATTAAGTTTCTAGTTGAAGTGGCTAATCTCTCTGATTGTTGTTGCTTTTGATGAGAACTGATTGATGGGAATTGGCATTGATTCATATCTGCGGCTCTCAGTAAAGCAGTCAACACTGGGGTGTAAGAGGGTGACCTGCTTCAGCTGTGCTTTCCGCTCTGTCCTGGCCTGCAAAAATAACATCCCAAAAGCAGAGCTTGTGCTTTCAAAAGGGCTCACTTCAAAGGGTTCATTTATTGGAGAGTAATTAGTTTCAATTGCAGAACTTTGCGTGTTATTTAAATATTTAAAAAAAAAACATGTTTCCAGCCCTACGCTAACAATACACATGTAAATGAGAGCTGAGAGATGAAAATATAGATTTGAAAGCTGCTGATATAGGAAGTCCATCCTGCTTTCCTTTCCGTCAAATGTAATTGAGTTTAAGCTTATATGAGCGTTTTGTTGATGGCTGCCATGCACAACCTCATCTTCTGTCTCCCTCAGAGTTTGTGTGTGGATTGGCAACCCTTGACCCCTGTGAGAAGGTTTGACTTTCTTTTTGAATATGAACTGAAAGGACTATTACATCGCAATTTCATGCCCCAGGGGTTATCTGATATCCTCTACACTACAGTCTCCTCACCTACCCCTCCGTGATTCGCTCAGTGCCTCATTTCACTCGTCTCTTCTCTCTCTGTTCTATGCCACCACCCTTTATTTTTCATTAGTCTACTGAATGACTTGTCTCAATGCTATTAGCACCGTCTCTATTATGTGTGCGGACAGATAGCTTGCCATTCCATACCAATTAAGGAAATTTACTGGCTTTAAATATTTTTGCCGACCACCTTTTTCATTTGAATATTTATGAAAAATAAAATTGATGTTCAAAAACTATTTGCTATTTTTTGATCTCACTAGACAAAAAAATAAATAAATAAAAAATTATAATAATAAATAAAATATTAATATTAATATTATTTCGGAAATATACCACACCAGTTGAGGAAATTTCCCAGCTTTAAATATTTCTTACTAACCAAGAAACAGCAAACAGCACGAATGTTATTTATTTAAATAAATATGCTCAATATTGATGCTCAAAAATATGTATAAAATAATACCACAGCAATTAAGTTAATGAATATTTCTTTCTGACCGTGCAACAGGGTTTTTTATTTTTTATATTGTTAATTATAATAAATACAGATGCTCAAAAACTACTGTATGTTATTTTAAAACTTACTAGAAATTATATTTTTATATTAATATTATTTACAAAATAATAACACAACAATTGAGAAAATGTACTGGCTTTAAATGTTTCTTAACAGTTTTGAAATGGCATTTTGTTAATTAAAATATGTTTTCATTCCAGTGAAAATGGATTATTTAGCAGTTTCCTCCTTGTGACAAGCAGTAAAGCTATTATATCACTCCTAGCGTCACATGAATGATGAACCAGCTCTCGGTGAAACCGCACCTGTCATAAAAAAAAAACATCAAGACACATTGTGATTTTGTTCCTCATATTTCATTTTTTTTCACTTGGAGCTCAGGAGCAAAAAAGCTGTCATACAGTAGATAATCTTGCTCGTAGATAATCTTCCTGAAATTGTATTTATACTTTCAGTGGTCATTGTGATGATAAAACTGATTTTGTATATTTTTAGCACAGGTCATCACAGGGGGTCTCATTTACTTGGTTTGATTTCTTTGATTATAGGTTGTCACACGATATGCAGATTTGCACAGCACTGCATGAAACCTGAACAACAAAGGATGAAGTATTTTGTATTGAACTGTGACTCATCTGATTGTAATTATTTCTATTAAACATTTCACAGCATTTAAATATCATTGCGGTCACAGTGGATGTTGTCCTCTCAGTCACTGCGAAAATCTCACTAGCTGCACTAGAAAAATAAGCCATATTTATCAACCTCACAGTACATAAAGAAAACGCTGTCTGTTTTTCATTCAGGTGCTTTAATGAGTAATCTATACTGTGTTGACAGAGCAAAGTCCGTAAAGGACATAAATAGCAGCAAGCAGAGGTTTTTAAGAGTGTGAGCCATTTAGCAGGGCAGGCTAATGAAAGTGAAAGGTACAGGCCACACTTAGTTCATTATCCTGCTTAAGGGCTTGACATGTTCTTAAATAGTAGACCTCAGGTGAGCACACAAGACCCAGGCAAGAGCTGCAGCTCTCTTACACCCACTTTCACACCAACAGTCTCCCTGTGTAGGTATTTTGAGCAGGAATTTTCTTAGTATTTACAGCTCTTTGTATTGTACTTTATAACTGCTTCACTGGAAAGTGCTTAGTCATTATTAGCTGTGACCACAATTTCTTTGTTTCCTTATTTCAGTCATATATTTCCTCCTCTGCAACTCTGGAGGGCAAGATTTTTTACAAACCCATTTCGGAATCTATATATACAGTATATAAGAGTTAAAACTGAGTTTGTCTTTTTATTAAGTACTTCCCAAAGCACGCTGCATAACAGATATTAAAGTATATTTCACAAGACAAAATAATTATTGAAATGTAGACTGTTGAACAAGGCAGTTTCTGTAAATTCAGTTTGTTAATTGTGTAAATTAGTTGTGTAAATTGTCTTGTTGAATATGAAAATATTTACAGTATGGTGTCATAAAGCTTAATCAGTGCTAAATATTATTGTATTTTATTTAGCTTTTATATTGTGTATTTAATAGTTTAGCTTTATCAGTGCTAAATAAAAAACAAAATGAAAACATTGAAGTTAATACTTACCGTAAGAAACTTTTTTCTGCTTTTTATGACCCATTTTATTTAATTTTTAATTGTATTTTATATATATATATTATTATTATTATTATTTTTTTATTTATTTTTTTTTTTAAGCTAGTTTTAGTGGTAAATAATAAAAAGCTTCATGCTAATTTTAGTGATCCTTTTTATTTTATATTTTATTTTATATATTTTAATATATATATTGTTTTATGTATATATATCATAATTTCTCATTGTTGAGAATTGCTTAATTTTTTCTTTTAACAAGAAACTTGTTTTCTGACACATTCTGGTTTAGTATTTGACCTAATGTGATGTAAATCCTAAATGTCCTTGGTTTCAGCAATATTACCTACACTTTCGATTCTGCAATTTGTACTCCCTGACGTGCCGCCCTTTGACCCCAACCTCTCTACGGTCTGTCTCTGACTTTGTTTTTCACTGTCTAGCACTCTGGTGCTTCGTTGTAAACGAGCCTCTTTAATCAGTGTTTTTAGATAAATTAAAATAATTGCTGTGACTGAGCATCTGAGGTTCTTGACCTTTTCTGCGGGAGCGTTCAGTCTTAAATACATTAGAGCCAACGAACTGAATCCACCAAAGGATGAGAAAGGAAGGCACTGGGCACAGGGACAAATGACAGTTTGGAGGGGGAGGGACTGTGGGTTAGGAGAATGGGGGTGGGGATGTGAAACACAGACGGCCAAAGAGCACACTCGGCTCCACCCCCTCATAAATAATGCATGAGGCACTGGGTTGTCCCTGCTGATTAGAGTCAGCTGGAAGGAAGTAGCTGGTTTTTGGGCTTACCGGCTGAGAGAACAAGCTCGGGCTAGTATCTCTCATTCGCTTCGTGAGCTTGTGTGCTTCTGCCTCTGTCTGTTGTAAAAGAAATGTGGATGTAGGACAGTTGGATCTGTCACTGTTGCATCCTGCTCTGCACCACTTCCGTGTTTATCAGCTTCACCTCTCCCACAGGATTTACACAAGGGACATGTAACCTCTCCAGCAAGGCTTTGTTTGTGTGTGTTTATTACGGAGGGGACAACCTTCTCCTTAAGGATTCACCAATGCATTCCTGTTGGAAAATGAAGATTCAGGTACAAATGCTGTGATGTTTTGGTGTTGTCTGTCTTCTGTTTGTCAGACTGCTACAGCTGAGGCTCTGTGTGTTTGCGTGTGTCATTGTGCTCATGTGAAAGGAGAGCTGTGAGATTGCTGTCTCCATGGTTGCTATTGTGAGGCCTGTTGTTGTGTTATGGAGATGAGGCAGTTTCTGTGCACTAGTGCCACAGTTTCAGCATCAGCTGTGAGCAGAGGGCTTTTTTTTCTTCAACCAACAATGCCGATATTTGTTGTGCTTTCTGTTCCCTGGTTGTGTTTCCTGAATGACCCCCCTTTCTGCTGTCTGTTTCTCGCTGTAGATGTGTGCTCAGGTGAGGGCTTTTATATTTGGAGCGAGACAGGACTACTGTCCTACTAGATTTTTTTTTCTTATATCGTGTTATACTGACTAACCGTAACCAGACGGGTTGTTCACACAAATATAGAGCATATCCTTTATTTTTAGCTCTGTGCCATAATATAGGGACTGTAATTGCATGTACACTGTTTTTTCAGGGTAGCAGACGTCCTAACAAACTCATTATGTACACTGAAAAAAAATTGGTGAAAAGTTTACTTTGAGTGAGGCCTGTTGTTGTGTTATGGAGATGAGGCAGTTTCTGTGCACTAGTGCCACAGTTTCAGCATCAGCTGTGAGCAGAGGGCTTTTTTTTCTTCAACCAACAATGCCGATATTTGTTGTGCTTTCTGTCCCCGGTTGTGTTTCCTGAATGACCCCCCTTTCTGCTGTCTGTTTCTCGCTGTAGATGTGTGGGCTTTTATATTTGGAGCGAGACAGGACTACTGTCCTACTAGATTTTTTTTTCTTATATCGTGTTATAGTGACTAACCGTAACCAGACGGGTTGTTCACACAAATATAGAGCATATCCTTTATTTTTAGCTCTGTGCCATAATATAGGGACTGTAATTGCATGTACACTGTTTTTTCAGGGTAGCAGACGTCCTAACAAACTCATTATGTACACTGAAAAAAAATTGGTGAAAAGTTTACTTTGAATCAGTTTTCACTCAGAAAATACTCCAATAATGTAGTTTCTGATTTTAATTGGTGTATAGTTTTGTTGTTTTTACAAGCTTACAAACCAGGCATCTAGATGAGACCCGTATTTTATTTAGGACCTTGAGTGGTGACAAAATACAGTGCCAAAACTATTTTTCATAAAAAATGGACTTTAAATTATGAATCAAAATGTTTTAATATTGCTATGAACCTAACAGTATGCAAAAAAATATTAACATGTCATAGGCTGAATTAGAACATTTTTCTGGACATCTCCTGAATTTTTATGGTTTCATATAGGATTGCACCAATATTAATATTCTGACCGATAAGCCGATATTTGTTTTCGTCTAATGGCCAATAACTGATAAATTGCTGATTTTAAATTCTACACCGTTTTGTCTGAATTAAAAATAAAACATTCAGTCGTTTTAAATGTTACAAGTGAATTTAGGCATCACAACATTATAATGTACAGTATGAAAAATGGCTTTTCAGTGGAGATTTGCCAAAGATTAGATTTAATGGTGTTATTAAATTGTTAATGTTTTAAAGATTAACATTAAGTAAACATTAGATGATGAACCACAATGTTGTGCACCCTAGTTTCATGCTTTCGACAGTCAATAACTCACCATACAAAACACATTGTGGTGGAAACAGACCATGTTTGTCCCTGTTGCAAGTGAAATCACATTTCTGGGTTATAGTTTCTTTTATCCTGCATAGTTTTATTCTATGTTTGTATGTTTTTCAAGAACATCACCCTGCCTATTTGTAATGACATCTGCTTAATTTGGCTTCTACCAAGTAACCAAGAAGAATTACTGTACTACTTGGTTAAAAAAAATACTGTAGAGTTTGATTGGATATTAACAACAAAAGATATGGAATACATTTTTCCTTTTTTTGCTGATTTTGTATTTTATGATTTGCGTTTAGCAATGCTGTCTGTGACCAGAACAGCAGACACATTAGTTCAGTGATTATACTGTCTCTCAAAGCCGTTATGTGTCATTAAATCTCAATTATGGACTGTTAAATACTGTCTGTTAATATACTGCCACATCATGAGACTAAGTTCATCATTACTCTGCCTTAGACGTCTCAGTTGCTCGGACCAAAACATCCCAGCGATAGAGACACACGTGTCTGTGGTGGTGCACGAGCAAATCGCATCATTGACAGACGCACAAAATCGGAGGCTTTATGTGAAATCCCCTCGTTTGGGAGGGGGGAGTGGGGAGACAGAGATTAGTGATCACATGCTCCCCCACCACCAGATAAAACCTGTTGGAGAGAGGAAGTCATTAGCGAACACATGAAGTGTGCCTGTGTCAGACAAAACGATCCGGTCGTCTTTGCTCCAGACCAGAGAGACAGACAGGCAGATAGACAGTCTGATTAGGGATGACTCCGTGATATGAGGGAGAAGTGTCTGAAAGGCCTGAGGGTTCTGCTGTATGTTACAGATTATCCCCATTACTGCCATGCAGTTTCTCTTCTTTAGCACTCTGCCATCCGATTCACAGGGGCCATGTGTAGTGCTCACTGCTTCCTACACACTGAGCAGGTATCTGTGGAGCACTTCACTTAGCAAAATATGTTCATTTGGGACGACCTGTAATGTCTTCAAACATAAACATCATTGTGCTGGGTTTCAAAAGGTTTTCGAGTTTGATGATAGTACAAGCATTTAAAAAATACAATATAGGCATATACAATTTTTCATGTGTAATGAATTTAACATTAAATGACTGGTCAGTTTTAATCGAAATATACATCACTGGAGGGGAATATTATCAGCAAATAATGGCTTAAATTTTGCTTGTATGACTTGGTATTTTGTTTTTCAAACTTTTATTCAAAAGTTTAGGGTTGGTGAGATTTTTTTAATGTAAATGTATAATTTATTCCTGTAATGGCAAAACTGAATATTCAGTCTGCAGTTATCACATGATCCTTCAGAAATCATTCTAATTTTTCTAATTCTTCTTCTTGTCAATGTTGAAAACAGGTTTGCTCCTTAATATTTTTGTGGAAACCATCTATAAAAAGTAAAAAAACAGCATTAATTTGAAATAGAAATAGAATCTTTAGCAACATTAAAAATGTCTTTACTGTCATCTTTAATCAATTTAATGCATTCTGAATAAAAATATTAATTTAGAAATATACTGTATATTACTTACCCCATGCTTTTATAGTGGTCATCAGTGTGTATTATTATTCTAATGGGAGATATTATGAGTAAATGAGGCTTACATTTTGTAATATAGCACACAGCTTACAGTATATCCTTTATTTTTATGTTGTTTTTGTCATGTTTGGAGATTGATAGACGTGGAAATTATGAACTTTGTATTGATAAGTTAAGATTCTTCAACAAATCTTGTTTTGTGATCAATAGTATAGCTTACATATTTAGAATGACATATGGGTAAATAAATAATGACAGCTTTTGACTTTTGGGTGAATGTCCCTTTAAGTTGAGCTGAGACGCAGCAAATGCACAGTGATGGCATTTATGCACTCAAACCACACAGCATTATCATCATCATAAATAGTTTTGCATACTTGCTTGTATGTCTGATTATGCTTCCTGCATTCCAGTGGCATTCTGGTGTATATAATTATGCACAACATCTTCATGGGGTTTCAGAGGTTTGTTTATCGTCTATGAATGACCTCTCATTTGCATTTAGACATGAGGGAACAGTCCGGAGAGTCACGGGGGAACACAGAGGTCCCGGTGTCAGCAAACTAATTAGTCTTGACTGGCCTGAGTTAATTAGGAGTGGCTTTGAATCCAGCATCAGAAAAAAAAAATCTGAAGCTGAACAACTAAAATCAGTGCTTTCCTATAGGAATGTAGTTTTGTTGTGAGATTAGAACAATGACAGGATGTCGGTTAATGATTTATACTGTGCGGGTGACTTTAATGCGGATGTGCAAAATGCTGGAGGAGTTGTGGGCTGTTATGTTTGGATATCATGTATGGACATTACTCACTTGTGCTCTCTTACTTTCACTTTTCATCTCTTGGAAATGTAATATTCAGAATTCCTATTGCTTTCAGTATTACTATAACCAATTTGACTGATCATTCTACACTCTTAAAAATAAAGAAGTCTTCATCAAAACATTAAAAAAAATTTTTACCATAAAGATTATTTTGTGCATTTGAAAGATTCCATGGAGGTTCTTCTTGTAACCATCAATGCCAATAAAGAACCATACTCTTATTTTTAAGAGTGTATGGCATTTAAAGAAAACATTGTGATGCCTGCAGTTTAGAATGGGCAAATGTCAGTACAGTTTCAGTTCAAATTTTTATTCAGATTGCTGATGGTATGCTTTGTAATTAAAAACGTATTAAATTAAAATCATGAAAAAATACTTAAAAAAAGATTTTAGTAGTTTTTTTGTATTTATTTGTTTATTAGATTGTTTAATCGTTTATTAAATTATTGTCATTATGTAATTTTTTTTATAAGTAATTTGAAATATAATTTTGGAAAATTAGTGAAAGAAATTATCGCAAAAATGTGATGTGGTGTGTGTATGCATATGCATGCATATATACACATACACACACACACACACACACACACACAAACTATATGTGTGTGCATTAAACAATGAAACTTCTCTCTTTTTAGTTGAACATAAGCATTAATTTCTGAATCAAATTTTTATTCTTCCATGGCATACTGGAGGTGTTTAGCCTACTAAATATAATTACTCGTGATAAATATCAGGGATTAATCTAGATGTTATTTAATAATGCAACATTTACAGCTAAGCAGATCTTGCTGGTCAATGTTTTAAGTGTACTTCTTCATTCCTCACTCTAGTGTAATTGTAGCATGTGGTTGGAACATGATTAAGTGAAACAGATGAGTGGACGTTAAGTACAACTCTGTTCCCTATTTCAGTTGTTGAGAAAGGACCATTTCCTGTGATTCATTAGAGATAGTGATCCGGTGCTCGGCCTTCGGTCAACTGGGCTGATTCTAACTATCATTTTCATGTGTGATCATGTGATCTCCGGTTCATGGGCCTCAGAGGGCTGGGGTTTGTTTGACAGGTCAGATTTGTAAACTGCAGCTCTCAACTGAAAAGCGACCCATAATTGTTGTCATTGCCAAGAGTATGAATCGCCCTCTGCCTGTTTGCAGCTGCTTTGATATTGAAATTCGAGCCACCATTGTGTAAAAATCATGAGCTCAAACAGGAAAATGCTTCCATGTGCACTTCCTGCAAGATAGGATTACATTCCCAGTGTCTCTCGGCATGAAATCATCTTTCCTACAATCACATTATTGCACATTTTCATGTTAAGTAAATGAATCCTATTTGTTCTCACGTGTATCATTTCAGAGAGCATAGATTATATTGTGTAACGTGTAAGATCAAAGCTTTTGATTGGTGTAAATTATACGTTTGAATGGGGTGCGATACGCTGAATCGCTAAGCTAATCACTTGTTGATGTCAAGTTAAATATTGCATGAAATTCAATGCAGAATAGGATGATGCTTCACTTGCGCGTGACATGACAGGATTTGAAAATTTCTTGTTAAAGCTTGTTTGACTCTCACTACTGCTATTTGCACAATCGCTCTGATCTGTTGGATAAACAAACAGTTTCGATGTGCACTGTGCATTCTGAATTACACAACCTTGATAGAGTCTTTCTGCAGTGTTGCTACTAGAGGTATTACGCACATTTTGTAACTTGGGGCTCTGAGGGTCTTTTAGTTTGTGCTGAGGGTTATCAAATAAGGCCTGTGGGTTTGGTGACGCTAAACTGGACTGTCCTGGCTGCCTCATGAAAACAAATTTAGAATTTTGGGGATTTTAGTCAATTTCTCTTAGCTTTAATGCTATTTTTATGCTCGTGTTCTCCTAAATGTTGACAAAATAAACTTTTAGATGATATAGTGTACACATTAAAATTTTTCCAGTAATATTGACCAAAAATGTCCATAACTCATTTGATCTGCATACAGTTTTATTTCAAATGGCTTTTATGTATTCATCATCAATAATTAAAAGATTTAAATTTATTATGGAGAATAAAGACAGAAGAAAGTTAACACATTCACTCTTAATCGTATTTAGGGTTACAAAGGGGTGGAAAATGTCCGGTAAATTTCCAGAAACTTTTCCTGGAATATTTCAAAAAAAATCCTGGAAAGTTTCCAAAATTTCTGGAATGTTTCCCAAAATTTACTGGTAATTTTCCACCTTTTTGCAACCCTACGTATACTTAATATGCTTAAAACAGCTCTGGGTTTGTCACATTCAGTTAATTAGCCTGTATTAATCACATCAATTATTAGCAAAAAAGATTATATTTTCAATTCTAAACCGCTAAATTTGACAAAGTTGAGTAAATTGCATGAGTGGTTTTTGGTGCTGATTGTTTAATATTTCTGTGATTAAAAACGTCAAATATTAAATGTGTAGCTATTGTACATCTTTGCACTTTTTCACCATGAATACTGAAGTGTTTTGCTGTATTTCATGTTAGTCTTTTGCAAACAGTAAAGCCTGCCTTTTTACATAATTGGTGGCCTTTTTTTTTTTTTAAACGTGTCTTTCTGTAATCTTAACTATGAGCAGAGCAGTGCATAATGGAGTGATATCAAGTATTGGGAGGACATTTTGGCCATAACTAATTATAATTTAGCATGTATGGTGGTTACGGCCCTGATGTGATGTATATGAATGTCTCATTTCAACGTACTGTTTCAGTGGGATTTGTCAACACAGGAAAGAAAATTGTGTTAAACTATTTCTTGGTCATTAATGCTGATTTGCTCTCTGTCCCTCTGTCTTGACTCATTGTTGGCATCATGATCAGAGCATCTACGTATCTCTCTTGTATCTGTTTACTGTGCATGGCTTAATTTTGTTGCGCTGGAGGATGTTGCTGCCTTGCAGGAAGCAATAATATGAAATATGACATGTGGGTCGCTTGATGATTGTCCTCTGAAAGGAAATATCTATAACTAAATGTGAAAGGCGCAATTTCATCAGCCCGATATTCAGACTTCATTTCACCCTTCCTTCAGATCGTGATGTTTGTTCTGCTGATTTAATTCTGCTGCTTCCTTTTCACTGTCTTCATTTTAATTTGCCTCTCTCTCTCTCTCTCTCT
>NW_015505296.1:436079-474375 GCF_001515645.1 Sinocyclocheilus grahami
ATATATATATACACACACACACACACACACCCAGACGCTCAATAATAAGAGCCAATAATCTCAGTGCAGATCATTTCTGTAAATTCCGAGCTGTTAACTTGAATGTATTAATAGCAATGTTTTTAGCCTTGGGCAGACACAAAACATCTGTCACATCAACAATATGAACGCTTACGCTCTGCAAACTGTTGCATTTTCAGAATACAGCAAAATGTGTAATGTCTTTGAGATCGACCAGGGTTTATTTGAGTTCATTATTATTTTGCGCTTATTGCCCCTGGTGCATAACTGCACAGTTTGTATGCTTGTTTTTGAGAAGAGGTCTATTGTTACTTTTTTTAAGGGACCACTAACCTAGCAACCGTTCCAAACACCGTAGCAACCTCATTTAAATTCTCTGGCAACCACCCAAAAGCAATGTGGTGCCAAGTTTTGTACAGGCAAGAACCACTCATATTTTCTTCAAAAAATGTAATCTAGTATTTATGATGCTTCATTATTACTTTTGCACCTGATGGCTTAATTGCCAATGTCGAAGCTTTGAATAATTTAAAAGGGTCATTTATGGGATGCAGTTGTTAACTTGGGTCTGAATTTTGCTTATTACCTGTTGTATTATCTTTAATTATCTTTGTATGATCTTATATCTTTGTTATATGTAGTCACTAAATTATAATTTATGTAATATTTCCTTTGTTTTTATAACTAGAATTTTACATATAAATTGAAATATGTAAAAAAAAAAAAAATAATTATTCTTTACTCACTATGTATTCTGTGTGCATATAAACATACACGGGCAGTCAAAAGTTTAGAATAATTAAGATTTTGTAATGTTTTTGTAAGACGCCTCTTATGCTCACCATTTATTTGATCAAAATTTCAATAAAAACACTAATATTGTGAAGTAGTATTACAGTTTTTCTATTTGAATATATTTTTAAATGTAATTTAAACTTTTTAATGTATTTATATATATATATATATATATATATATTTAAAAAATCATATATAAATTGTCATTTACTGACTATAGTTGGTACGTTATGTTTTTATGTATGTATGTCACTTTCGGTAAAAAAATGTTTCTACTGGTTCATTTGTGATGCTGCTACAGATGCTGTTTATTTTTGCTCCGTAAACTCCATAGCTGATCCATGATCACATCCTTTGACTGTAATGCTTTGAGGAACAGTGCCATATTTCTGGTTTTGCTTATGGGAAGAGAGTTCATGTCCTGAGAATTGTTTTGTGTCATCAAGGCCAGTCAAGCATTAACTTACAGGAAATCAAGAGGGAGAAAAAGTGAGAGAGAGATGAAAATAGAAAGACGGTGATGGTGAGGTTGTAGCAGTGATCTCATTTGCGGTCTGTTCCTCCTGACTGTGGTGGTTGCGTTGAGCTGTCTGCTGAGGCAGTGA
Source organism: Sinocyclocheilus grahami (assembly GCF_001515645.1). Classification (NCBI taxonomy): domain Eukaryota; kingdom Metazoa; phylum Chordata; class Actinopteri; order Cypriniformes; family Cyprinidae; genus Sinocyclocheilus; species Sinocyclocheilus grahami. Next base: position 437,501 of record NW_015505296.1, read on the forward strand.
GGCATGGAGATAGAGATGGAGGAAGAGAGCAGCCAGCTGAGGCGGTGCAGATGGCCATCTGTCACAGGTCTCCTCTCACTCAGCGCTGATAACAACCTCTGTTCACCCAGTAGGATAATTCAATCTTCTCCATGTGCCAGTCATGGTCTCACCCTCTCCTCAGAGACGGCCCAGATACCGGATACTCTCAACAAAGCTTTACCAAAGTGTAACTTTGCGCAAATCTTGATGCCACATCGCTGAGGTATATGCTTTGCACATCTGAGTTTTTTTTCCACCTAACCATGCATGACACTATGAAGATACAAGCGATAAAATCTACTCTTCCATGTTAAAGGGTTAGTTCACCAAAAATGAAAATTCTGTCATTAATTACTCACCTTCATGATGTTCCAAACCCCTAAGACCTTTGTTCATCTTCAGAACGCAAATGAAGCTATTTTTGATGAAATCCAAGAGCTTTCTGACCCCCTCCATAGACAGCAATGCAACTGTCTTTCTGGTAGATCCCTTGCTGTCTTTGCAGGGTCAGAAGAAAACTCTTGGATTTCATCAAAAATATCTTCATTTGTGTTCTGAAGATGAACAAAGGTCTTACGAGTTGGAATGACATGAGGGTGAATAATTAATGACAGGGTGATTTTTGGGTGAACTAACCCTTTAATCTGAGTTTTTGATGACATTTTCTTGGTTTCTACTTCTGCGGCATTATTGCGAGTAGCCCCGCCCTGCTCTTCATAACTGTGGATGAAACCGCTTCTGATTGGCTGTGATTGTGTAACGTCAGGAAGCTGATTTGTGTTTGGTGTCGACAGAATGATTACTTGTTGCTGGAATCTTGTCTGGTTAGGATATAGTGATAGACATGTATCTCAGATTCAGGAAAGTTTCCAAAGTAAATAGGTTCAGGATCATTATGAGCAGTGTGGCCTCGGACAGTACACCCACAAAACACCCACAGACAGTTCACAGACCATCTGATGCTCATTGCACTCAAAAATGGCAAGAGCGGCCTGAAGTCACCTATACCAGTGTATTGGCTGCGATAGGGGTTTTCAAATGTGTTGATGCCAAGAAATTTTATTTTAGTATCACTGAGATGCCAGTGTAGTTTTTATTAGAATTTTAATTTAGTTTCAAATATTGAATTTTCCGTTTTCATTTAAATTTTAGTTAGTTTTTATTTAGTTTGGTTGTTATTTTGTCATTTTTATTAGTTTCTTTATATAGTTTTTATTTTTATTTCAGTTGGCAAACTGCCTTGGCAAACTATCTGAAATAAAAAAAAAATTGATTTTGGTAACAATTTTTTAATGGTTTTAGATTTAGTTAACAATAATAACCCTGATGCCAAGTACACCCCCGAAGTGATAATACCCTTTTGAGGGACATATAAAGGCAGCTATCCATTTTCAGTAAAGCAAACAGACAAAAAAACAACTTCACTTTTAACTTTTTAAGATTACGTAATATTGCCTAACCCCAAAAATAATACAAAAGTTGTACTAAAACCAAAAAAGACTATTAGAATAGTGCATAATTTTTTTTGTTAATATTGTGATTTCTGACCAGTCTCAAGAAAAAAAATATGGCAACACTTTTTTATTTTTATTTTTATTTTTTTTAAGAGAGAAGGGTTTCTATAGCTCATATGATACAAGCATAAGACTAAATGGAACAGGAAGATTCCAAACTGAACTGATTCAGTGTAGTCTGAGACCTGAAAGAGGAATCATTTATTCAGGAAGTTTACAGCCTGATCGGAGCAGACAGAAACCACAAAGACTGCTGCCATGTTCTCTGTGAGCTTGACAGTGTTATCAGAGGTTTATGTTAGCATGCACTCATTGAGATAGAGGGGGGCACATTATTTGAACACAATGAGTGATTAGTATATACTTCAAACTTCACTATGCTGTTTTGTCCTCTAATCGTCCGTGTCATATTACATTTAAGCACCAGGCATGCATTTGTCATGTCATTATATTACCTGTGCACTCATGGCAACCTAGGAGTCTGGCTCATTATTCTGGATCTGCACACAGACTTGATGAAGCCTGCAGATCCTTAACAACAATGTATTAGCCCTTCATTTCTGCTGTTGCCGTTTGCACAGCCACACACCTGAAGTACTTGTAATTAGGGATGCACCGATACCGATACTGGTATGGGTATCGGGCCTGATACTGAGCTTATGTACTCGTACTCGTTAAAATGCCCTGATACCAAACGCCGATACCACACAGCATGTGATAAGTGCCATATTCAGACAAAGAAACACCCCCAACAGAACAACAGACAGCAGAATGGAGTTAAGGATGTCTACTACGAAGTATATGTATGCAATGAATATAAGGTTAAACATTCAGTATTAACGCCTGTATAGCTGATGTGCGCGAGCTGATAAACAAAGCTCACTGGAAAGTTTGTAGTTCGGTCGGATATGTCAAAAACAAGTAAGTAAAACAATGCACAAGTTACTTAACGGTAGGGAGAGAGAGCGAGCGAGAAAGAGCACGCTCGCACTTCTATTGTGTGATCTTTGATGTTCACTCACTTAGCACGCATCATTTGGATTAAAACTAAATCGTAAAAATAAGACCATTTATAGGGGCATTCACTATAAACATAATTTATTTTCAACCTTAGGCATACACGACTTTCTGGCGAAAGTGAAACTAACAGCCTGTGTGAAATGCGCTAGGCTGTACTATTCTGCACCAGTACAAATACGTGCATGCGTTGCGCGTGTTTTGCTTGCTTCATTAGTGTTTCTGCATTATATGAGAGGCTTTGAAATATAAATCGCAGCACGTTTCAGATGAAAAAACGCGACTGATATAATTTTTGATATTTTTTTACTAGTGGGTGCAGGACACTATATTTTGCTATCCTCACTTACATAAATTAACTAAAGTAAACTGTGACAAATCATACCCACAAATTCTTCATACAGTGTGTATCTATTTGATAAATGATGTTAACCAACTAACAATATACATACTCTTTTGGTTTCTGTACCCAATATTTAAAAAAATTACAAATCCAATAAAAATATTGGTATCGGTACTCGGTATTGGCAAGTACCAAAAATAAAAGTATCGGTATCGGGCGAGTACTGGAAAAAGTGGTATCGGTGCATCCCTACTTGTAATCATTCAGCCACATACACTTTAGGCTGACCATTTTTTGCCAGATCAACAAAAAGTTTTTTTTTTCATTAGTTATTTTTTTAAATCACGTGCTGCCATATTCTGTTGTGTACAGGCAAACAACAAAAGCAGAACAAAACCGCACTAATAGGTTGAATAATAAGGAACAGACAGTGCCAAGCGCGATGTTGACCATCATATGACACATTAATGACACAGTAATGATGCTGAAAATTCAACTTTGCATCACAGGAGTAAATTACATTATTGCCACCCTTTCCAACACTACAAATCATCCATGCAAGGCAAAATGTGTTGTCACTGTCACACAATAAAAACAATCTTCTTTACAAACCCATATAACTTTGTTTTTCCAGTAGAGCACAAAAGGTGAATTTTTTTTTAAGGATCTCAAATCAAATATGGTGTTGGTAGATGCACCTCATCAGGTTTAACATCATTAGTTCTCAAATTATCAGTCATCACTGGCGTCAAAACTATTCCTTTACAATTAATTTCACGTTGTGTCATTTCTCATAAGCTATATCTGTGAGGTTATATGTTCCTCAAATGTTTTTCTTGTGAATGAAGCATGAAACCCTGTACCCTTTAAATGTAATCATTTCTGATGAAAATTTTGAAATGGCTTTTTCCTTTAAACCATCTTAATTTTAAAATGCCTGGCATGTGTGAACAACAGTCATATTCCAGAGCATGTTTTAAGAGTGATGTACTGTGGGCAAAACCAGGTCACCTAGGCAAGGCAAGTTTATTTATAAAGCACATTTCATACACAATGGTAATTCAAAGTGCTTTTACATAAAAAGAAGTAAAATAATCATTAAAAAATCACAACAATAAAACAGGGAACTTAAAAACTTTTAAAATTATTTAGAAATTGATTTAAAATGAATTTAAAACAGTTAAAAATAGAAAATGATTATATATGGTGATATTTCTCATTTTATATATATTTGCACTACACTAAAATTATGTAGTGCAAAAAAAATAAATAAAATGACATAGTCAAGGCTTGTTTAATGTTAAACTTTTATTTCCAAGTTTAACAGAATGATATCCCAGATATTCTGTGTGGTCGTAGACTTTTGGACTCTGATGTATTTTTAGTAAAGCATTTTATCATGTGAAAAATGGCATGAACATATTTTGATCATACCTTTGAATAGATTAGTTTAAACAGCCAGTTCGAACAGATTCACAGAAAGAATTAAACTTATCAGACCTGCTGTTTTTTCTATTGATTTTTTTTTATTCATGAGACAAGGAAGGATCATGAAATTAATTTCATGAGATGTTGGAAAACTCCATGACCAAATAAAATTGCATTAAAATCTTTTGTCATTTATGATGTTGCTTAATTTTAAATGACTAGCTAATCACGTGTGCTCTACAGAGTGACTCGTTTTAACTTTTAATTTGACTGAAAATGACCATGACCTTGAGTGTGTGCAGTAATATGGAAAGATGACTAGATTAACAGTTTTGATGTGTAACATGGATGAAATTCTCCTTAAAGGATTAGTTCACTTCTGGAATAAATATTTCCTGATAATTTACTTACCCCCATGTCATCCAAGATTTTCATGTCTTTCTTTCTTCAGACAGAAATTAAGGTTTTTGAGGAAAACATTCCAGGATTTTTCTCCATATAATGGACTTCAATGGGACCCAACAGGTTGAAGGTCCAAATTGCAGTTTCAATGCAGCTTCAAATGGCTCTACACGACCCGAGCTGAGGAATAGGAGTCTTATCTACCGATCGGTAGAGAAACGATCGGTCATTTTCTAAAAAAAAAAAAAAAAAGTAACTGATGTATTTTTAGTAAAGCATTTTATCATGTGAAAAATGGCATGAACATATTTTGATCATACCTTTGAATAGATTAGCTTAAACAGCCAGTTCGAACAGATTCACAGAAAGAATTAAACTTATCAGACCTGCTGTTTTTTCTATTGATTTTTTTTTATTCATGCGACAAGGAAGGATCATGAAATTAATTTCATGAGATGTTGGAAAACTCCATGACCAAATAAAATTGCATTAAAATCTTTTGTCATTTATGATGTTGCTTAATTTTAAATGACTAGCTAATCACGTGTGCTCTACAGAGTGACTCGTTTTAACTTTTAATTTGACTGAAAATGACCATGACCTTGAGTGTGTGCAGTAATATGGAAAGATGACTAGATTAACAGTTTTGATGTGTAACATGGATGAAATTCTCCTTAAAGGATTAGTTCACTTCTGGAATAAATATTTCCTGATAATTTACTTACCCCCATGTCATCCAAGATTTTCATGTCTTTCTTTCTTCAGACAGAAATTAAGGTTTTTGAGGAAAACATTCCAGGATTTTTCTCCATATAATGGACTTCAATGGGACCCAACAGGTTGAAGGTCCAAATTGCAGTTTCAATGCAGCTTCAAATGGCTCTACACGACCCGAGCTGAGGAATAGGAGTCTTATCTACCGATCGGTAGAGAAACGATCGGTCATTTTCTAAAAAAAAAAAAAAAAAGTAAAAATGTATATACTTTTTAACCACAAATGCTCATCTTGCACTAGCTCGACTTCACGCATTACGTTGTCACATTGGACTACGTAATGCGTGGGTCCCATTGAAGTCCACTATATTGAGAAAATTCCTGGAATGTATTCCTCATGTTTTCCTTTCGACTGAAGAAAGAAAGACATAAACATCTTGGATGACATGGGGGTGAGTAAAGTATCAGAAAATGTTTATTCTGGAAGTGAACTAATCCTTTAATAACAGAAAGACAGTAACCAGCAGGGATTTAGCACTCAGCCCCCTTCGCTGTCATCTCCATGGTAACAGCGCAGGGCTAGAGACATGAGTAAAAAGCACAGGAATGATTAAAGATAACGAGTATGTCCTTCTGTTGATGCACATGCTCTCACACATATTGGGTCCTCACCATTAGAGTTCAGTTCAGAGGAAAAACAATGAGCTCTCACCCACTCGCTAATCATGGCACATTGTGCCAAAGGGCTCTTTGTTGCAGAGCTTTTCTTTGCCAAGCACTGATATTAGTACCGTTTCTGCCTCATAATTCACACAGGACTGGAAATGCTAAATGAGCATGTGCTAGTTTTTTTTTGTTCTACATGTAATGCTGCTGGTTTTGAAGTGTTGTGCTTTTTTTGCATTATAAATGATGCAAGGTTGTAAGCAGATTTTGTTTGGGTGACTCTCGTGAAGCAACTCAAGAACACAATAGAATCATATTTGGCCTCAAAAAAAATAAAATAAAGGAAACGGGAAAAGAAAAATAAGAAATTATATTTTGCATGAAGAAAATAATCACTGTTTTTATTACTTTGTGGCATGCTTTTTAAAATGATCATGACTGCATATAGAATAAAATGTGTGTGTGTGTGTGTGTGTGTGTGTGTATATATATATATTAAAAAGTTTGGAATCAGAATTTTTTAAAGAAATGTAAACTTTCATGAAGCAAGGATGCATTAATTTGACCAAAAATTAAAAAGTGACCATGAAGACATTTTATAATGCTACAAGAGATTTTTACTTCAAATGCATACATAGAGAAAGAGAGAATGTGTGTGCTATAAAAGATGTGTATATATATATAGAGAGAGATATATTTGTTATAAAACGTGTTAAATGTTAAGAGTATTAAAATGGACTTCTTATTTCTGATTTTATATATATATACAGATTTCAGGTATCTGTTTGATTCTTCTAAGTGAATTTTTGTATAGGCATGTATTCAGTCAGCCAAGTCTTACAATTTAGAACTTTCAATCTACTTTTAACTGATGTCTTCAACCAAGAAAAGAGTAAATACACCACAGATGGAAAACGATGACAATCTGTACTTAGCCATTGTTACGCGTCACGAAGAAAGAAGGGTTTTTCAGTTATTTTCTTGTTTATTACTAACCACAATTTAGCCACCTGCAAGAGATGTACAAGGGAAATACAAGAGCCCAACTGATGATTTTTTTTAATTGCAAATGCTGATATCTAGAGAGAAGGGTTGCTGATGTAAGTAGTACATGCAGTTCATTGACAGCAAAAAATTGCTGAAATGAATTGAACATTTATTCAGTGTTTTATTTAATATTAACAAAGTCTGAAAACCTAAATTGCTTACTATCCATTGAAAAGGCTGTTGAGGATCTCTTGCAGAGGAACTACATATTCTGTTAATCGAGCATTTAAACAGTCTGTCACTATTACAAGCCTTTCTCTGCCCTTCAAGTATTGCTTTACATTACATTACTTTTACATTTTGTTATATTGGAGTTGAATAAATCAGTGTCTCAAAGTAGAACCAGCTGTGTAATATAGCAGCCCTCTAACATTACAGTTACAAATGACCTATAAATAATATCACAGTAGGAAAAAGACATCCCTCCTCAATGCTCAAGGGTGGAATTAAGCAGTCGAGAAGTATTGTCATAAAGGCCATTAATTAACACAGTCATGTAGTTAAATGACAAAAATGTATCATTTCATTTCCATGTAACTGTATTTCCTTTGAAAGATTCTGAAGTTTACAGAGTTATTAAAAAGCATTCAGTTCCATGCGACTTTGTACTTCTCTTAGTTTCTATTGAAATGAATGGTAAGCACTGTTCTCAAACTTGTTATGCCATTTTCTCTCCTCAACAGAATGAGAAACCGCTTGGTCATTCTGCAAGCAGGTCCAGCAACATTTCAAAGGTATGAAAATCCATTTCCTTTTCCTCTTTTACTGAGAGTAAGTGGCTTAGCTTTCTAAGGGGTCTGCACCTGTTTTCTGCAAATACTTTCATTCTCTCCTGAGTTTATTCCATCAGGATTTCTAAGCAAGACTAGTTATTTATTTTTCAGGTCAAGGAAGGCTTTGTACTTTGTCTGTTTATTATCCAATCTTGAATTCTCCTTTCCATGTTTAAAGGACACCTGTTTATCTGTCTGATATTTAATGAACACCATGTGTGCCATGGGCTTGAAACATATTGTATGCACTTACACAAATGAGACATGAATGCTCGCAAGTGCTCATCCACTGTATACTTAATATGAGTTCTTGCATTCATATTCTGTTGCTGTAACAAACCTCTGTGGTAAATGGGCCGATAGTTACCCTTAAAATGTATATGCCACTGAACTGGATGTTATTATTCAGTTAGCCAAGTATAAACATGTTGACAAACTCCAACTCGCTCAGTAATATGCTTCTCAAATTTTTTGCCTTTTGATCATAGTCTGCAATAGAAGACTATTTATGCAAATGAAATACAGTGGTCCTTGCAGCAGTGTCAAGAATATAGTGTGTACTTGCATTGTCACATTTCATTTCAGAAAGCACCATTAGGTAGCTACATGCATAATAATATAGAGTATGTTTCCACAGTGCACCTTTTGGTCTTATTTCTTTGATCATAAAATCACCTAAAAATGTTTCACATTCTTACATTCTTGGCTTGCACAGTTGAGGTTTAAAAGACACTTAATATTCAGTAATATTATCAGTTTGACCGAACTGATACTATTAAACGAGAATGAAACTTAAACTAAATTGAACTGGAAAATGATAATTGTCTTTTGTGGAGCTTCTTTAGAGCTGCATATAGCTGATCTCTGTCACATCAGCTTCTTTACTGAACTGAATTGAATCAACACTGAACTGACTTGAGCTGAATAATGATTGTTGAATGGCTGTTCATAATGTCATGAACTTTACAGTAGGGCTGGGCGATAAATCGATAACGATAATTATCGCGCGATATAAATTTCCATGATAAACGATAACAAGAGTTCGATAAATGTTTGATATAATGTCAAAGGTGGAACAAAAGTGCACTAGTCATTTGAAACGCGCCACTCTGAGCGTTTATCTGCTCGGAACAAAGTTCAAACAGTGGCGCGGCACGAGCTTCACTAGACTACAGCAGATGCGTTCACTCGCTGATGAGTCTTGCTCACACGACACTGAACAGCGCTGTGAGATCCAGTGTGAAGTGCTTGAGTTCAGCGAGGAACACAAATAACTCTGTTTCCAGCCAGATGAAATAGCGCTGACAAACAGCAGAAACACTGTGCGCAACGATAGTCGGAAGGCTTTTTAATCTACAAATCGCCATCATTTACCATGGATTTACTGTAGTAGCACTAACTGCTATTTTATAATGCATTGATGAATGTAATCAAGCTTCAATAGCTACTGTATAGCTGCTAGCATTCACATACTCTCTTAAAAATAAAGGTGCTAAATGGTTCCATAAAGAACCTTCAACATCAGAAGAACCCTTCTGTTTCACAAAAGGTTCTTCGTGGCGAAAGAAGGTTCTTCAGATTACAAAAAGGTAAGAAAGAGATGGTTCTTTAAAGAACCTTTGACTGAATGGTTCTTCTATGGCATTGCTTGAAGAACCTTTTGAAGCACCTTTATTTTTAAGAGTGTAGTGCGTTTTGGCCTTAATGGTGTAAATGGTCTTCCTTTTTGTTGATTGATTTATTTTTACATGAAATAAAACCCATTTTACATTCCAACTAACTATTGGACTATTCCAAACAAACAGATTTGTTCTCACCCTATTCAAATAACTCCTACCCAACATTCATATTGATTTGAATATTTAAAGGCACATAGCACTATGTTAGCCAGTGAGTTCATGTTGGGATCAGGACTGTCAGGCACTTTCACTTTAACATGGATCTCTTCCTCTTAGTGGAGATTTGCTGCACTTCTGCGTAACATTGAGCCTCTTAACAGATAAACTCTTTACATGAACTAATAGATGTCAGGGTCACCTGCTCTGAGAAACGCTTCTCTGGTTTAGCTCAAGACATTCAGCTATTGAGGACTTTGGGTTCATGGTTGAGCCTTGAGCACTTTAAGGCTGTTTTCACATTTGGTATGAATGTGTGGTCCAGTTTGAGTCCTTATTTTGCACATTATAAATATGGTAGATACCATAATACCATCTGCAAGCAGTGGCAGAGTTCAAATAAAGCTTACCTTAAACCACCTTTTGAAGTGTACATGAGGTTAGACGGACTTTGTACGGAACTTTTATCATTTAAAAATTAAGAAAAACCAATAACTTTTGTTCCCATAATTTAGTGCTTTAGTGCTTTTAGGAGTCGAAAGTTTGTCTTAATTTTCTTTCAGAGCCTCATGTACTGTAGCACGTTCAATTGACTGTTTACATGCACCAGAGAGCATTAGGATGATCGTTGTTCATGCCATAATACCATCTGCAAGCAGTGGCAGAGTTCAAATAAAGCTTACCTTAAACCACCTTTTGAAGTGTACATGAGGTTAGACGGACTTTGTACGGAACTTTTATCATTTAAAAATTAAGAAAAACCAATAACTTTTGTTCCCATAATTTAGTGCTTTTAGGAGTCGAAAGTTTGTCTTAATTTTCTTTCAGAGCCTCATGTACTGTAGCACGTTCAATTGACTGTTTACATGCACCAGAGAGCATTAGGATGATCGTTGTTCATCCCCAGCGGAAAGAAACATCTCATCATTCCAGAGCTCATTTGTCTCTGACAGGATAAATAACATGAGAGGTCCCATTACAGTTATTATCAGTTCAGTGTCCGACACGCACTCCTGCTGCATGACGAGGTTTTGACTGCTGAGAAACCCAAAGGGTCCTAATAGAGGTCCATGGGGTGTTCCTGTCAGCTCTGTCATTTCAGTTTCACATTAAGCAATCAAACAAAACAACACACTCAACTGATCCATGTCAGTGTTGTTATTACCCAGAATCCTCCTTGTTGGGCTCATATCGGCAGCCTTAAAGGAATCGTTCACTCTAGGAAAAAAATATATTTTAAAAATATATATATATATATATATATATTTTTTTTTGTCCATTTAATGAAAATCAGTGTAGTCCAAGTCCAATAATGCAGCATTGGCTCAACCAATGGTGTGAGTTTGGGGCAGGACTCTCTGTTGTCTGACCAATAGCAGATGGGGACTGTGTGACTTGCAGATCAAGTGTACTCAGTTCAAGTATGGAAAATCAAAAGTATGGTCTTGAAGAGGGTAGACTGTCTTTGGTTCATTAGAAAACATCTGTTTTGAGCCCCTCTGCCCCATCACATCAAATGTCACATGTGATTGACATACCTTTCATATGGCAGCATCTGCATTCATTTCCATAATCATTCTGTAGACGCCTCAAATTGTGCAGATGATAATGTACAAACAATTGCAGAGTTAATATGCTTCCAGAAAATTGGTTCAGGTTGAACAGTCTGGAAACAAAACTTTGCTTGTTTAAATGCTTTTGTATTTAGTGCTGCCTTTCATTCTGTTTCTGTATGCAACTTCTTCCTAATTTCCTTTTGATTGCTTTTTAGACTCAATCCAAAAGATCACACTCCACTCAAATCCACCTCATTATGAAACAAACATTCTTACTGACTGCGTCACACTGGGGTTTTATCACTTAAGCAATAGTGCCATTAAAGAAAAACCTACAATGTGTAATTTATTTCCTCGTACACATTAACAGACTCTGGATTGACCTTTATTGCCAGAGTTTTCATTATATGTTAGCAAGTTACTGATATTTTGTTCTAATTCACAATACGTGCAGCAGTACAATGTTTTATAAATGACTACAAGTTAATTCACTACATTTTACACTAGTGGTTCTCAACCAGGGTGACGGGTGATAACTTAAAACTATTTAGTTTGTGTATTAACCACAGTTTTTTGGCCATTTGCGCACTTGTGCTTGTGTCTGGGGCTGAGTGAAGGTTTTAGAGCATGTAATTTTGGCCCAAGATGCTAGGTCACTGTACTGTGTGTGTGTGTGTGTGTGTGTGTGTGTGTGTGTGAGTGATGAATGGAACCATGGAGAGAGGAGGGCCTCCCAGAATAACACCCATCACTGGGAGCAATTTAGCCCTCTGGAGGCAGATGGCACACAAACAGACTTTACAGTAACTTTGTGGAGAAAGAAAGAAAATATTTACTGTGAGGTTTGGCAGTCTCAGGTGATGGTCCTTTCAGAAAGACTTAAAGGTGATTCATGTGTGTTTTTTTTTCTTTAAATGTCGAAATACACTACTGTTCAAAAGTTTGAGATTGTTTTTTTAAGATCTCTTATTCTCAACATGCAAGACTGCATTCATTTGATCAAAAATACAGTAAAAACAGTATTATTGAGAAATATTATTACCATGATCCTTCAGAAATCATTCCAATATGCTGAATTGAAGCTCAAGAAACATTTATTATTATTATCAATGTTGAAAACACAACAATGTTGTTCTGCTTATTATTTTTGTGAAAACATGTTTTTGGGATTCTTTGATGATGACTTCAAAAGAACAGCAATTATTTTAAATGGAAACATTTAAAATTGTAACATTATAAATGTCTTTGTCACTTTGGATCACTTTAATGCATCTTTCCTGTATCAAAGTATTAATTTTTTCAAAAAAAAAATTTTTTTTAATGGTACTGTATTTTCTCCTATCTTAGTTTACTGTGCAGTGACTTTCATAAATGCATCTTTCCTGTATCAAAGTATTAATTTTTTCAAAAAAAAAAATTTTTTTTAATGGTACTGTATTTTCTCCTATCTTAGTTTACTGTGCAGTGACTTTCATAGTTTAATTCATAGTAAGCTATTCGTAGGTTGATTCCTCTAAACATTGTGCATGGCTGGTGCTATCAAAACATTGCTCATTGCTTGTTTGTTTTGTGCATCCCAACCAGTCCAATATACTAACAACGGCTCAACCATTAGTGTGAGTTTAGGTTGGGACTATCAGTTTGATTTGAGTCTAGTGGGAAGTTAGCACCACATGTTATATACCAATAATGTTCCCTCTAAACTGCATGCATGCACTTCTGATGCTTCTCCTGTGCGGACCACTAAAAACATTTGAAGTCTCAAAATTATGTGGGAAAGAAGCTAGAGATTTCTTGAATTGCTGCCCATTCAATTTAGCTCGGATTCAACTCTGCACATCCATTGAAATGAGTGACAGCAACTGTTGCCGACCTTGTGTGGGCATGTCTAGAAACTCAAAGTTGAGTCCAACCAGGCAACCTCGAGTGACAAAATTGCTGTCAGTGTGAACTGGGCTTTAAAACATGCTGTTAACATCTTCACTAGAACCACATACAGTGACGGCCTTGTTTATAAATTTCTGTTCTGGTTTCAGAAGCACTTATTTCACAGGTTAGAGTTAATGTCAGTGCCAGGTTCGTGATAGAGAATAAATGATTTTCTGTTATCTCTAAATAACTCCCATAGAATGTGCACAAATTTACTAACAGATTAATTGAATTACATACTGAAATGTGTTAGAGGCAAATTCCATAACCGCAGGACTGTTTTCACATTACTAGCGTTTTTGCTCATGTATCGACACTCATAAGACTCTGTGCCTCATCTCTGTCCAATTTTCAGCAGTCGGTATGTGGTTTTGTCACGGGTTTGTGTGGTTTTTGTTGATTCACGCATGGCTGTGTGTGTATATCACATCTCCGAGGGAGTCTTCACAAACATGCACCATGTCAGGCTTGAAAATACACCTTATCTTGCTGACTGGGTCTGCAAGGAGCCGGAGTGACTCACAGTTAATCATGTTTATACTGCTGTGCAACACACACATAACACTTTACACTATTGGTAAAGCATTAGAAGCACAAATCCTGTGTGCGTGTGTTTTAAATTGCTATTAAATATAAATACTAGGTAAATGTTTGTAGTGTGTATATAAAATGTATAAATATGAAATAACACCTAAGTAACATCATTTGACAAAATATGCATAAATAATGAATACAAAATAAAAATGTTTGAATAATGTTTATTTTGATCTCCTGAGATAGACTATCAACATTTAATGAATTTCCCAGGCCCTACTTTGTACCTCATTTGTGGAAAGTATTATTAAATGTTTGAAAATGTTCACATCTTCAATTCCCGAGGTTACATAAACAACAAAGTTTTTTGTGAGTGTGAATCATATGAAGTTATGGTTGAGTCTGAATTGATGTGCTAATGTAAGGCATTCACTCAGGCATATTACTTCCACATTTCTTGTGCCTGAAAACACATTATTATTTCCTAATAGTTTATTGGAACATTATTCATCAAAGATGTGCATTTGTGTGACTGCGTTGTCAGCTTGTGTGTTAGTGTGTGTTTTTGTAGAGGGCAGTTCTGGACACTCTATCCTGTATTGATCCCTGTCAGGCCCTGGGCTATAAATTCTCTGTTTGTTACAGATAGAATCGATAGGTAATTAGTCTGGGACATAAATGATGGAATCAAACATTGTGCATGTGATCCATGCTGCTTTGATTTAAAAGCCCAGGTAATATTAGTGTGTGTGTGTGTGTGTGTGTGTGAGAGAGAGAGAGAGAAATAAGTGTTAGTGTAGGATATTCCTTTTGTCAAAAGTTTTTATTTGTCTTCAATGTAAACTTTTCCGCCCTTTCTTTTCAAGAAATTTGCAGCAGTGATGTGTCTTCTTTCTGACATTTGTTTTCATTTCATTACTTCAGTCTTCAGTGTCACATGATCCTTCAGTACATTATTTTTGTAGAAACTATTATATATTTTTTAGGACTCTTTAATGAGTTGACAGCATTTATTTGAAATAGAAATCTTTGTAACGCTATAAATGCCTTGACTGTCACCTTTGATCAACTGAATGCGTACTTGCTAAAAAAAGTATTAATTTCTTAAAAGAAAAAAAAAAGTCCCACCAACTCAAACACTTTGAGTCTTACCGACTCAAAACTTTTGAACAGTTGTGTATAGTCATATATAAAAAGATGTGCTGAGTGTCGTGACAATGGCTAAGTGAAATGCATTTAATTCATGTAGGACCAAAAACAGAAAGCTACATTTACGTAAAACATGTTGATGCCTTGCAAGGAATGGGATTTCCATCAAGAAATCCTCATTTAGTTAATGTTTCTAATGTGCTGCTATGGTCTCTGTTTTGCATACAGGCTGGAAGTCCGACCTCTGTGAACGCACCCTACAGTTTCCCCAGGACTTCAGTGACGCCCTCGAACCAGGATATATGCAGGTAGGTTTGCCCCACCTCAAGCCTGAAGCCTCTGTGTGCTCCTGCAGTATGGTCATGTCCTGAAAGAGAGTAAAAGATCCAGAGAGAGGCAGAACTGTCGAAACATCAATGGGCCAACACTGCCATTCATCTTGATTCTGGCATTTTGTTTTCTAAACTTCCTCTCGGTTCCTCCCACCTGTCTTTTTGTAATCTTTCTCCATTTGTTCTCTAATGCATGTTGCATGTCTCTTTACGTCTGTTTTCTCTCTTCCCATCTCTGTTTCTGTACCTGTCTTTCTTTCCCATCCCTCTCCTCTCCTCTCGTATGCAGTTCTAATGACCTCGCTCAGGACCTGGGCTCACAGAGGCCCTTACAGGCCACTATAGTGCTGTTGAACTCTAATGGTAAAAGCTCAGCGTCTCAGGGTGTCACCATGACCACGCTTTGCCTGGATTCGCCCACCAAACCCAAAAATAGGACCTTGTTTGGCACAGAATGGCTCTCCCTACTCAAACCATCAGTCAACTTGAAACCAGAAGGAGGCAGTCTCAAGTTCTCGAAGTCAATGAATGACGTGGGACAAAAGATGGACAGCCTATGCAACGGTCTTCACTTTATAGACCGCACGTGTTCGGATGGGGAGTTGGGAGCGGAGAAGGAACAACTCATGCAAGACAGCCACATCAAAGCCCTCAATGGTCAAGCCAACTCTCCTCCTCCATTTGCTTTCCAGCCTCCATCCTTCCTCAACAACTATAAATACATATCTAACCCAGGGCCTGAGCACTGCCTGGCTTCTCCTGCTCCTCCCCATTCAGACCTTCAAAGAAGCTCCCACTTCCTGCGCCTCATCTTCCCGTTCACCCGTTCATCCACTGCAGGAAGTCTGCAGGCATCTGAAATGGGAAGCTACGCTTCAAGGCTCCACATCACAAATTCATCCAGCGCCATGCTGGACGTCAGTGAGTCTTGCTGTATAGAGGAGATAGGAGACGATGAGGTGTTCGAGGAGGTCTCGTCCCGCTGGAAGCTGAAGATGGAGCGCTTGCGGGCTCCTCTTTGCTCCCTTGAGGAGGACAGCGACCTGGATCAGTGCTGCTCTCCACTGTCAGAGAAAAACGTGCCTCTGTCGCCCTACTCCCTGTCGGGGGACTGCTGCAGGTTGGTGGGACTTACTCCTGCTCAGCTCCTCTTACCCATGGGCTCAACCTCTAGAATGATTCATTCTCATAGTCCCACCACAGCCCTCACTTGGATATTCATTTCCTACCAGTCCCTGTTTATCCTTCCTGTTAGAGGCCTTCTAGTGCTGTGATTGTTTCTAGTCCTCTACTAATGGTGGTCGATAATGAGGTTCGTATATGGGTTGTGACTGTTAAAGATCCACGGTGTGGAAGAGAAAGTGTCCAACCTTCTGTGTGGGATGATGCATATTGTATTGCAGCGCAGCGCTGTCATGGACAGTCCAAGCAGATTTCTTTGGAGAGATCCAGACGATACTTTAGGTAGCTCCTCAATTGACCCTTCACCGGGAGTTTGATTGACAGGCGATCTGGCCAATCATAACACAGAATCTGCCATTTTGTCCGACAAACAAACCAGACAGGAGAGTAGATTAATGGCGGTGGGCTTGAACTTGAAAAATGGTGTATTGACGTCTTTCCATGGTTGAAACAAGATACCTTCTGATGTTCATTCATCTTTATTTCGTGCTGTAACTAGTAAAGAGGAAGAGATGATCGTTTCACATGCCACTTGAACTGAGGTGCGACAGCGATCTGTCACAACACAAAGAAATTAAAGCTGAGACATTTTCATACCAAAAGTAACCTGCTCTGTCTTGTCTGTCAGCGCGTTGTCAGTGGTTTGCTTCGCAATGGATTTTTCACTGGGTGAGAACATGATGTGTGGCATGAGAGCGGCATAGCTTGTCAGACGTAGCAACAGTAACTAAGGGTGGATGGGTCTTTGCAAAGGGTCAGTTGATGTAGTTCAGCCATATTTAATGAGATAGAATGGAGATTGAAATCTGATTACAGTTTTGGTTGTGGCTCTCTGGCTTTGTGATTTGAGATCAGGCGAAATAACCGTCGTATCGATATTCATCTACAGGGCCACACGGATGCCTCAGGAAACAATTAGCGTAACTTATGAGGTATGTAATTGACTTAGAGCTGCATCCTGCCGACAGCAAACTAAATAACTCTGGAAGAAAAACTACTTTTGAGGTCCAAGTACTATTTGGTTGTTACAAATTCTTTCCTAGGTAGTATCTTTCATTTGAGCTCCTCTCTAGCTTATAAGAAAAAAAGTATGGCTGCATCCAAAATCACATACTGTCTGACTAGGTACTACATTGGATGAAGAACAAATTTTG
The DNA here is from genome assembly GCF_001515645.1 of Sinocyclocheilus grahami. Lineage (NCBI taxonomy): Eukaryota > Metazoa > Chordata > Actinopteri > Cypriniformes > Cyprinidae > Sinocyclocheilus > Sinocyclocheilus grahami. Next base: position 455,097 of record NW_015505296.1, read on the forward strand.
TGACAGCTAAAAAATTATGTTCTATATAGTGTGAATTAGGGATGCACCGATATGAAAATTTTGGCCGATACCAATAAACGTCTGAAGAGTCTCTGAAGGAAATAATGCATTATTTATCGGCTTAAAGATATCGGCCAAATTTTCTTATCGGGCCGATACCGATAACAGAAAAAATGAGCATTTATCGGCCGATACCGATATGGTGGCCGATATATCGTGCATCCCTAGTGTGAATGTGTAGTATGAATGTAATCCGGACGTACTCGTCATGTTGTCATTGTCCTGTGACCTACCAGCGTCAGTTGTCACTTCACTGCCATTCACAAACCCTCTCATGTGGCCTCATGGGGTGACAAAGTGTCCTTTGGATGCACAATTCAGAATCTCGCTGGTAGTAATCCATCCGGGTACTTTTTGCCAACTGTAGTATGAATACTGTGAATTCAGACATACTACTCTTTTCACATCTTGTTTTTTCCAACTTTATAGTAGGGAAGCATTCATATTTGGATGCAGCTTATGTTTGTTTGGAAAGTGGCTACATCCATAAAGCTTTTTGAGAAGATCTGCTTATCTCTAAGCTAAAGTCAATGCTTAACACTTTACCTGAGCTTCACTAGGCTTCTGTTTTTTTTTAATTGTTTACGTATTAAGGGTGAGAGGAGGTTTCTTCCCACATGTATTACCACTCTCACGCAGTGCTGTTAAAATAACATGTGCTCTTAAAATAGCTGACATTTAGAGATCAGCCAGCAAGACTTAATGGTTTAAACCAGAGCTGAAAAACCAAGGCTTGGAGATCTGCCACAAAGCATGCTCAGGTGTCTTGAGGTGTGACCCATGGCAAGGACACATTTCTATGTGGGAGGACCATCGCATGTAATGGTGCATTTAAAGGCACAATATGTAAAACAGAAATTGTATTAAAATATCCAAAAACCACTAGAACAGTGTTTATATATTTTGCTGACTTTTGGTGTACTTACATTTTCCCAAATGTTTCGAAGAATGTTTAAATCCAGAGAAATAAGCAATTTTAACTAGTGACACGGACTATGTCCATAGTGTCATTGTGTCGCCTGCCAATGACGTCATAACCCCTTGATTTCCTTCGAAAACATGAAAGACCAAAGACGCTTTAATATGTTGTGCTTTTTAATAGACAGGTGACGACCGCACAGAGTAGCATTAAAACAGAACTTTCAAATGTATCTAGTATGATAAACCAGCGCTGCTTTCCGGAAGGAGCGGAAGCGGTCGACTGTGGCATAATAAAAGCTCCGCTGCTTTCGAGCCGTGTGTCACGCTCGTTCAGCGGCCTTGTTTCGCTTCGACGGCTTTCAGCCTCACCCTGCTTCATTCTACTACTTTAATAAATCATTAGCTCATCCATGAACATGATTTCTGCCTGAGTCCCGTCGGATTGCATCGGCTGTGGGGATAAAGATGACAACTCCCATGATTCCACACTCAGTCACGGCGTCATCAAACTACGCCTTTGTCTCTATTTATTTTGAATACGCGCCCTCTAGTGACGAAAATTACATATTGTGCCTTTAAATGTTTTAACTGCATCTGAATATTTAGTTTGAGGGATCTATTCATGGAATACTATAGGAATTATTCATAAGTTTCTGTCTGCTCGTTATTATGTGCTCAGTCACATCTGCAGTTATATTTTGAAGAGAACATTCTCAAGCGACAGTGAAAACATTCACATATACTTCAGCTCTTTAGAAAACCATTTACGAACAGATGCTTCAAAGAACCAATACAATGATCTGAAGAACCTAAAATGTAATATCAAGAACTTTAATTTCCAGTAGGTCTGGATGATAATCAGAGAACTTATGCTAATTGGAATGTTTTATTTGTCAATGTCTCAAGTTAATTCAGAAATCTAAAACAATTCATCATTTGTACCCAACATTTTCAGTGAAGTCATCATGTGCCATTTTTCATGTATTAAAATGTTTTAGTGAACATGTATGTAGAAAATGTATTGGTAATATTGGTGCATATAAATTAAAAAACAATTAAATATTATTTTCCCTTATGTTAATTTAGTGAAACAGGAAAATGTCACTGGAAATCATATTTTAATTTGAGTGTCATAGAATTACAGTATCATATCTGCCAGTGTATCTACTATAAAGATTGAATGCTTGTCTAATGAAATCATCTCACTGTTCTAGAACAGCAATTGTGAAACCTTGTGAAAAGGCTGGATAGAATGTCTTAAATGTGGTAATTGGATTGAGTCTTTCCATTTTAATTTAATCTAATGTGATCGTCTCAATATATTCTGATTAAAGTAGAAAGGAAGTGAGAGAAAGAAATGAATCTGGCCTTTGTAGTCAAGAAAAATGAGCAATCATAAACAAAAGGAGTCCATTAAAGCGATGTCCCATAAAGCTCTCATGGACGTTATTACACACTCTGCTCAGACAGACTGTAAAGCCATGTGTAAGATGATGGAGATGTGACGGGTTTCGTTTTTCTCTTTCTCTGTGCTGTTTCTTGCTCTGATCTTGTAGAGCCCAGACTGGATCATGCGTGTCTGAAAATAGTCATTATCCTGGTCATTCAGTCTGAAAAGCCTCTGGACGCTGACACGGAAGCAATCTTCCCTCTCATTTGTGCCCATTTGCAGCTAGTTAACATTTAAAGGACCCATATCACGGAGGATATGATTGGTACATCCATTACAGTGGCTAAACCATGTGATGTGACCATAATGCCATTTGTCGTATGTTGTTGTTCTGCCAGTAAGTATAAACATCAAGGATTACATTTATGGTTGTCTAAATATAGTTTTTCCTCATACCATTCCTCTGGAAAGTACTGCTCTTTGAAATGCTTGGAATATCTAATGAATATCACAGTCAAATCTCTTGTCTCTGAAGACTTTAAATTGTACACAATTGGCAGATGACTTACAGCATTCAAAGTGTGCATTTAATAATATTATGTTTCCTGGGAATCCAACCCATGACCGTGACATTGCAAGCACAGAAATGCAGTTCCCCATTGTATTTGTTTCAAATCCACCAGCAGCAATGTTAATGAATAATGCACAAATTATTTTGAAAACAGTGTGAAAAAATGTATATATTCTGTAAAAGATTATTTATTTTCCACAGTTTTGTTTGTCTCATTGCATCTTATTTGCTGCTGTCATAAAAAATGGTATTGGCGTTAATTCAGGTGAAATTTGTCTTTTTATTTAATTGTTTTTCTCCATTTAATCTATCCATCTTTTCTCCAAACCACTTGACCTATAAAGGGGATGCAGGAGCCCGTTTTATTTTGTTTTCAATTTATCCATCCATATTATTTTTTTTTACCCGAGTTGTTATTTTAGTATTATATTTGGTTTTAGCCATTAAAAGTCAGTTGACCTCTATTTTGAAATGATGTCTCTCCCAGATTACCAGTCATGTGTGGTGTTCTCTGAAGAGCACCAGTGAGATGTGAACTCATCTGTGATTCACTTTGAACTGCCGCTTGCCTCAGTGGAACAATGGCGCTGACATCCTCATAATATGAATGTTGACAGACATTTGTTACACAGTTGTTTGTACGTGTTGCTTTCCCAGATGACCACTAAACACTAGCTGAGTCAGAGATTAAATTCACATGCATAAATGCCCATGATTGGTAGAGAGAGAAGGGAAGAAAAAACTTAACTCAGATCTCGATAACATCTCATTTCTTTCTTGGCAATGAGATTACATGGAGAATAAACTGAGCCTTCAACTTGGATCCTGCTGTCTCTCTGTCTGTTATCTCCCCCTCGACACTCTCCACAAATCCAGCTATCCTTCCACTAACAAACAGCTTTTCCGTTTCCCCCTGCTTGTGTGATTTAAAGTTTAACGCTTCTATAGGTTCTGTTGATGTTTTTGTAGGGAATTACTTTCCATGTATCCTTCAGGAAAGGGAAATGTTAGGTTTATGTGGTCAGTGTGGCACTGATCTGAAAATGGTGAACACAGAAACTGCATGTTTCCGTCCCAACTATTGGTTTCTGTTTTAGCCTGTTTATGTTTATAGTGTCCCATTATAGTCTGTATTTTTATTTTTTATGGTTTATTCAAAACTTGAAAATCCTCACAGCAAATATTAAGAATCAGTTGTGATTACAGCTGCATTATGAGATGAACAGTATTATAGAATTGCAGTGATATAAGTGTGGTTGTTCATGTTGCTCTGCAGTGGTTTTAGGAGGATGACCGAGTGTTTCTCCCTCTCTCTCTCTCTGTAAATAAACTGTAGGATCTGTCACTGTGAGGGGGATGATGAGAGTCCGCTGATAACACCCTGTCACTGCACTGGGAGTTTGCGGTTTGTCCATCAGTCCTGCCTGCAGCAGTGGATCAAGAGCTCAGACACGCGCTGCTGCGAGCTCTGCAAGTATGACTTCATCATGGAGACCAAGCTCAAGCCACTCCGCAAGGTAACGTTACAAACATGTACACACATACAGATGGAAAAATGTTGAGGTTTACCTGCTCATACTGCACATCTTTAAAAAGCACACTATAAAAAGCCTTCTGTAAAGAGTTAAAACCTGCCCTTATAAAACACATTTATGACTGTAAATAATTTTCAAACTGCAGTCACTGTAGCACTCTATGAATGATGCTGTTGCTGTTTGACAACTGTATACAGCCTACAGTTAAGAACTGATGGAGCTGCATTAGGATACTTGATGGAAGAATTGTTTATTATTATTAAAAATTTACTAATAGAATATTGGTACCTTTTATCATATTGCTGTATAGTAATGGCACTCAGGGCCATGTATAATGAAGTAATAAGCCACAAGAGGCTGCGAGTGACATTAAGTTTACCACAAGTGAGGGTTTTTAAGGGCACTCTGCTTCGTTTTTTTTTTTTATATGCCGGTACGATAGTTGATCCGTGTAGATGAGGAGCAATCTGTCCTTTTGAATGATTCCAAACAAGTTGGTCCATAAAGCCTGCAGGAGATTTTGATAATTCATTGTTATAATTAATAATCTTTGAGTGACATAAGATGAAAGTCTAGCCACTTCAGTGTTTAGTCTTTGTCCACTGCTTCCTCTTTTAATTAAATTTCTGATGATGTGTGTCTCAAATGGGGTTTAACATTTTGCATATCTAGGACAGCCTTTATGTCACCATAGAGATTGTGCTTGAGCAGACTTCCTCAGAGAGAGAGAGAGAGATTTCCAGGTGTCTGCAAGATACTTCAGATGAACTGAGACGCAAAACCGGTCGGTGTGACATGACAGACTGACTATTAACAAGTACACTCTGCTGGTTGGATTCATTCACAGTTTGTGTTTTATCACTGGCTGTAAATTGATATTTGAGTCATTGTTCTGTTGAATAGGTTATGAATTTTATTGTGTTGGCAGGTGTTACTCGTGTTAACAAATGAGCACAGCATGTCAATGTCAGCATCCTTCCAGAAGAAAGAGTGCAGATCAAATCTCATCTAAAATTAAATTCTAATGACATCCATAGACACTGAAGGGGAAACAAGAAATTCAGATTAGCACTTGACTGATGTTTTTTTTTTTTTTCAATGGTTGATTGTTAAATAACTACATTTGTCCTCCCTTAATCCTCAATACATGGTTAAAGCCTTCCTCGTGTCCCATTTAGTTTTCCCCGGGTTTGTGCATCAGTTGAAGTGTTTTCTTTTTTGTCTACAGAAATAAGGAATGTTGAACATTTCAGCTGTTCTCGGTTTTGAAAGTCTTGACTTTGAGGCATGTCCTTTGTCAACATGCTGTCTGTTCTTTTAAAAGTGTGTCTCTCTTATGTTTTATATCATTTTTTTTTTAGATTTTATGTCTGTTTTTGAGAGATTTTATGTCTTTTCACCCAACTGACAGGATTATATAATAATGTTTCATTGACTTCCATTGAATTTTTCATTACTTGGCCAAAAGTATGTGTACACCCGAACACCACACCCATATGTGCTTGAGCATTTCATTTCCAAACCATATAGGTGTTCCAAGAGTTTGTCCTCTCTTTGCTGTTATAATAGATTCCAGTCTTCTGGGAAGATATTCTGCTGGATTTTGGAACGTGTGCAATTGTTTATTCACATTCAGATGCAAGAGTATCAGGGAGGCTCACAGTCGGTGGTATTCAGGTCTGAGTTTGTGTTGGCCAATCAAGTTCTTCCACATCAGACTCAGTAAAACAGTAAACCACTGGTGCCACTTTGACAGACACTGAGCTTTTTGGTACATCCTAATCTGCTGAAAATGTTTATCTAAAAAGAATGAATGCTAATCTTTTTGATTTTATACAACTGTTAGCATATATGTTGCTGAAATAGTCAACCCTCATGATGTTCCCAACCTGTATGACTTTCATTCTTCATTTCTCCATACAATGAAAGTTAATGGTCAATTGTGTTTACCAACATTCTTCAAAATATCTTCACAGAAGAAACTAAGTAGTCTGTCTAAGAAGACCGAATAAAGTAATGAGGGATAGTTCAACAAAAATCTATTCACCCTCATGTTGTTCTAAACCTGTATGATTTACTGACTACTGTAGAACATAGAGGGTTTTTTTTCCATACAATGAAAGTCAATGGTCACCAAAACTGTTTAGTTACCAACATTCTTCAACATATCTTCATAGAAGAAAGAAAGTTGGGTTTGAAATTACATAAGGGGGAATAAATGATGACGGAATATTCATTTTTGGTTGAACTATGCATTTAAACAGGCTTTTAATCATGCAGTATTGCTTTTTTTTATTGGATTAAATGTGTACATAGTGTAAATAAACAGAGATTAATGGATTATTCTTTGTCAATATAATGTTATTCTGGTAAAAAAAAAGTTCGTTTGATGTGGTTTCTGGGTCACTGCTTGATAGAGAGACCTGCACTGAATGGCTAAAAGAGATCCAGAGATCACTCTCACTAAGACACATTCAATATTTATTAAGCAGAAAGGCCAGGTCACCGATTTTGTTTGTACTGCACTCTGAAGTATGTTGACTATTATATTGGAAGTCATCAGTCTTTCTTTTACAACAACAATTAAAGATCAAATGTGTTGGGAATAATTTCTGTATGTCTTTGTAATATCTGTGTCTGCAGTGGGAGAAGCTTCAGATGACCGCCAGCGAGAGGAGGAAGATCATGTGCTCGGTCGCTTTTCACGTCATCGCCGTCACATGTGTCGTCTGGTCGCTCTACGTCCTCATTGACCGCACAGCAGAGGAGATCAAACAAGGTTAGCCTTGCCCTCTCCTTCCCTTCCCCAGCCTGTTTAGCACCAACTCCGCCTCTTCCTCATCCAGCACCGTCTGCCTGCTTCCCTCCAGCCCCATCCCCCTCCGTACCATCCAGCAATCCTCACGTTCCCCCTGGATTTTTCTGTTGCTTATGGAACGATCACATTCCTCTGACTGACAGCTGTTTGTTGTACTCAACGATGCATATCTTGATGTATTCATTACCTCCACACAGATGGTTTCTTTCTGGATCTTTTCATTTGAGATAAAGGTAACTTAATATGGGTGTCTCGTTTTAAGAAGTGAGAGTTGGTACGTTCTAGGGGTGCAAGGGTTCTCGGTAAAAAATCGAACCGTACCGTTCTCCACACACGGTTCGGCATGCACTAGGACCAATGTGCAACTTAAATCTGACAATGCATCTGTAATATGGTTTGTTAGAGTTCGGCTAATGCATGTTTCTGTTGATGGATACAAATTCTGGCTTCCCAATACATTACAACAAGAGCGGTGAGAGAAAAAAAACAATATGTGGACAAACCAGTCACTCTTTAATCAATACGAGTGCTTTATGCTGGAATAACTGTAATTTATGCTGTCATCACGTGTTGATAGTGCAGGTGAGACCTGAACAGCACACGTTGCTATCTGTGTTAAAACGAAACTCATTTAAGCCTTGCCAGTTGAAATATTAAAGAGCCAGAAGACGTGAACTCACGTGCGCAGTGAGAAGATCTGTGTGTACCCCTAGTACGTTCATAGTCTCATCTTCAGACCGATATGTTAAGGCCAACCACAGTTCGTTCACACACACAACTGGAAATCTATAATAAGAAATCTATATAATTTAACATTGTTGACATTATGCAACTTCTGATATGTACTTCCCCACTGTATAGAATGCAAAGAGAAATACATAATACAGATGAATATGCTATATTTATGATAGAGTTGGTGAACAATATGTGGGTAATGTACAGATCTGTTGTAAGTAGCTAAATAACTTGTTTAACAAAACATTTTTAGTATGTCATTGGTTAAATAACATGTTGGTCACAAGACAGTTGTCAAGATGGCAGATGTAGTATGTTTGGATATAATTTTTATACTATACATCAGTATAATAAAAAAGCACACTTCTTTGGTATATACTCTAAAAAATATTTGATTTTGGACACAACAAAACACTTTCTGTTTACTATAAGTGTGTGCTGCAGTTTTGTCATCTGCCGCTTTAAATGATCAAGCTTAATGTTTTTAATGTTCATCAGCTGGAAAAAAAAATATTCTGAAAGCAATGGAGCAGTGTTTTCAACACAATTTTGACAAAGGGGACCCTCAACAGAAACCGCTGGGAAAAAAATACAATTAGGCTAATTTTGGGCTAGTTTTGAATAGCAATTGGCTGGTTTTGTTTCACCTGGTGTGGACTTCACTATTTTCATAGAATTTGAATGATTGTTCAAATCTTATTGTCCTTGGTGTGAATGGGTCTTAAGCTATGCGGGACTAGTTCGCTAATGGTAGAGTTGATTTACTCTCAGATCATCTCTCAAACTCCATCTAATCGATACCATTAGGGAGTTGTGGAGCGCAGGGACCTGATGTGTTTCGGAGAATATGACAGCAATGGGTTTTCCATAACGGATTTGAGCTGGGGTGCAAGTGTGTGTGTGTGCTTGAGTAAAACACACTATTCCTTTTACCGCACTCTCGATGAGTTTTAACATTGACCTCGACCCGTAAGCTGATTGCCGTCTGATAGCAGGCACTTTACTGATTTGCTCCTAACATTAAGGGCCCACTCACACGTGCCTCATTGTACAAGAACAGCAGCTTTGAAGGAGAACTTTGATCACTGTTACCATGGTTACACCATTGACTTTTCTTCATCTTGCATGGTAAGGTTTGAGCAGAGTCAGAGGCCTGTCAAGCGCAGTGCATGTACACATACCTGAATGTCTTCACGTGTCCATTCCTCATATCTCACCATTCATAAGCGTCAGATCGTTCCAGCAGCTATCTTAAGATATGATTTCCACCCTCCTGCACCCCTGACCCTCCACCTATATCAGTGGCTTCATCTTTTGTCAATAGTGAAATAGTAACAAACTCTTTTTAATCATGCAGCGGGGAGAATACCAGGTAAACGCTTTTACATTTACCATTCTTTTCTCCTAACTCTTTCTCCTAACTGTAATGATTTCTTTGAAAGTCCTTCTCTTCCTCCCCTGGCTACATCAGCCGTCTCTAGCATTACTGTTGCAATGTGAATCAAGGCAATAATGCTTCACAGCCAGAACGCGCTCTGAACGCAGTGTGCCCGGCTGCCCCATACTGACAGTTGTGAATGTGCAGGACAAAGGCAATTTCAGGCTTGATGGCCACTTATCATAGCCTGACTTTTTTCTTAAATCTATTTTCTGTATATATTCAGGCACAAAAGATTAAAGAGAAAGCAACTGTGAAGGTGATGGGTGGAACAAAGGGGCAAGCGCTGCATTTTAATGGACTGTGGCATGTTTTTATCGAATTCAAAACTGACATAAATCTGTATCGAACTGCTCTCCTGATATTGCTCAGGCAAATGTGTAGGTGTCAGTGTAATGAATGAGATGAACCCATCAAACCGGTCCTTTGTATATAATTAGGTTGATTGTAATAAGCAAGCTATTGATTGAAAAGGCCACTTCTATCATAAGAAAAGTTATAAATAGGCTTGCAAAAGACTGTCCTGTATGTGCAGCACTAACCTCATTCTCTGCCCTGTGCCTTTGATAATGATGTCAGGTGGACTAAAGCTGCACCCCGTCCTGACTTACGGAGCCTCCGAAAGCAGTACAGTATTCCATGTCCAAAGCCTTGTGCTTGAACAGACTGTAGCATTTAGAGACTTAGCACTTGGCAATTCCCTCACACTTGATCTTTTCTGACATTTCAAAATGCTCTGTTCCAAATAGGAAAGCAACTGTAAGCAGCGCAAAGGTTGGCTGAATTTATTTCCAATGAAGATGGACAGAGACACACCTGAAATTTCTTTGCTGCTGGTCTCACTTTCTCAGCCATTTCTAATGATTTTGGTCAAATGGTCAAGGGTGAAAATGCTGTATTTGCATTCTGAAGCATAGCCCTGTGTCCATAGCTGGCTGTTTAGAAGCTTGGGTGGGATATCAGGACTACAGTCACTTGTCTTTGCATCCCTGCTTCTGTGATTACCCCGCTGTTGTGCTTGATCTTGTTGTATTTCAGAATCACTTCGTATGCATATAGAGTGTATGTAATTTATTTAATTACTGCAGTCTTGCTTTAGGATTACTGCATATGGGTCAATGACATGAGGCTCTTCTTTTGGTCCGGGTCCATTAATTTATTTAATAGTACATTAAAAATGCAATTCATACATGCAACCACCTGTATATACCTCTCCTGATGGAACAGTCCTGAAATAATGAAGACAAATCCGTAATAATTGAATGAACCTTAAACGGTTTGGCTGTAGTTTTAAGTGGTTAAATACAACAAAATGCCACTTTTTACTATTGGAAAAACTGCCAAATCAAAATCATATGTTGTGACCCAACCAAATTCATTTGCTGTAACCAATATGCAGGGAAAAAAACTGGAAATAATATTATATAAAGGAATGTGTCAGGGTCAGTAAGTCCCTTAAATTCAGATAATATTACCTTTTTATGACAAGGCTATGGTTTGTCATAAAAAAAAAATTATGGTTTGGCTTCTCAAAAACACTCACTCTCTCTCTCTCTCTCTCTCGCTCGCTCGCTCTCTCTCTAATATATATTATAGTGTGTACACATTTTTAAATTCAGCCCCTTATTTTTATTTCTCCTTTATGTGTTTTTTTTTTAATATTTATGTATGTTTTATTTTTAAATGTATTTATTCAAAGAGATATTATTCAATATAAGGAACATTTAAGCTTTTAATTTTAACCTGACAGTTACACCACATGACATTCCTAGTTATTAAATTGAAACTTTTCTTGAAAATCTGAAGTTTTTCAAAATCATATGAAACCAGCATGAATACAAAGAGCCCATTTCTAAGAACTTGGAACATGTTTTTTAAACCAAAAGATCATTGACCCTTGTGTTTGATCTTGGATTGTTAACAGATGCTCCTGTTACAATGGGAAGTAAGCACTTCTAATGTGTGTGATACTTACAGCGATGTACTTTCTCCCTTTCATTTATCATACAGGGATACTGGAATGGCCTTTTTGGACCAAACTGGTGGTGGTGGCCATAGGCTTCACTGGCGGACTGGTGTTCATGTACGTGCAATGCAAGGTCTACATCCAGTTGTGGAAGAGACTCAAGGCCTACAACAGAGTAATATATGTGCAGAACCGCCCAGAGACCTGTAAAAAGAGCGTTTTTGATAAGCCCTCACTTCTGGAGCCAAACTTGGAGAATAAAGAGGCACTCGGGCTGGCGCAGTCGGACACAAACTCTTCCCAGTACACAGAGACAGAGGACTACAGTATGGAGATCCTGCATGTGTAATCGCCTGGCCCACATATACCTCCCCCCCCCCCAACTCTAGAGGACCGGCTGGGGCGTCGCATGCTCCGAGACACATGGCGATGCCACACAGCACTGGGCATGAGGACTGTCTGAGACTGAGACTCGTTTTGTTGTTTAGATGTTATTTTCCTCTTTGTTCATTTGTCCAAACTGTTCCTGTGAGTTGTTGGCTAACCATAATGAATCAGTGTGCGCTAGATCTCGGATCATTCCAGCTACTGCCATTGTACTACTGTCGTACAAGAGTTGAAATCCACCGTTCGAGCTGTGTCTGTGTGGACGTGTCTGCGCCGGTTCTGATGGAATCCATGCATAGAAGCACTTTTTATTTCCCTGTTCTAAAGAGCCCTGTTTTAATAATATATTCATTCCCTTTCTACGTGGATAAGTCATTAAAACAAACTTGAAGTTTTGCGAGTGAGATGTCACATTTTATAGGTGCATTAGTATCTCCACAAACCCCTCAGATGGAACAAAAAAAGGAATCTGAAGGAGCGATGAGGGAACATTTATGTACTGTCATGTATCATTCCACTTCTTTTAGACATCTATTATGACTGAGTAAATTCTGAATTTAGCCGTTGTGAAATTGACATGATCTAGGCTTTATTTTATATCGGCTGATTACTAAATAATCTGGATCATCTAATTACAATATTTATCCTATCAAGGGCTAGATTTACTAAAGTGTGATGCTACAGTTCTTAGCATGTGCAAAAATGATCCCATACGGTGATTAGTCACTGGCTATGCTGCTGATTTTTGCATTTGCTGAAGACTTCAGTGCATTAGTGAAAGACTTTAGTAAATCAGGCCTTAAAGTGTATGTTACGAATGTAAAGAATTCAAATGTCTCCCTGAGGGAAATTAACTTCAGTGTAGCATCATGCAAGCGTTGCAATGAATCAGTCATGATTTCTGTGTGTGAAAGAGATGTACCTTTATTATGAATTTTACCTGCGGAAAAATTGCAAGTTCTATCCTAAATCCAAGGTTTCTGGTTTCTTTTATAAAATGGATTATTAACAGATCTGCCATTACTTCCGAGTTGATTTTAAACCACTTGAATAACAGAAATGGCTTAAATAAGGTTTTAGCAATGAAATTAAATGATGACTTGAACTAGTTAGCAGGACTATTACTCCGTTCTGCTTGTTTGCTTCGATTTTGAAAACAATCATAGCAAATTTCCCATGGGTGTAATTTCAGGTTTGTATTTATTCTGTCATTTTGTTTAGCGTTTCAATGGCTTTAAATGTTGGAAAATAGCCATGTTATAGTTTTGGCCTTCATTCGACTTCGATCGACATCCCCAGCAGTGATGTGCTTCTTATATAAACTCTGTTGTGAATGAATATTTTTCATGCTCTGATATGTTCTGCCATCTCTAGAGCTACTGCACAGACAATGCACATTCATAATTTTTTAACCTCTTCTGACTGGCTTTGTGCCATTTGACCAATAAAAGATGCTAAATGTTCAGTTTGCTAATGGCACAGTTTTTGTATTCCTTATCAAGTCTGTTTCTTTCTAAGTTCTAAGGTTGAGTCTGTCTGTGTGCGACCAAGCAAATTCTTTGGATAACGTCACAATGTATGCACTACAACAATGCATTAATGCAACCCTGTCAGCTCTGAGATCATCCAAATCAAGTCATTTTTTTGTTGGAGATGTGAAGATACGTGGGATAAAACTACTGCACTGGTTATGTGGTTTGCCAGGCCTCATATACAGTAAATCCTTACCAGCTCAGTTTAAATTCCCATAGCCTAATGATATGATGCATTTGATCAGTTTTATGTCAGTAATTAAGATTCAATGTTTGGTTTCTTTGATAGCATATTTGTAAAACAATGGGAGCTGGCTCCTTTTACACATTTTCCAGAATCTTTTTAGCACTGCACTGCATCATATTTTGATGGATGTGTTTTAAAGTGCAGTAATAGTCTTGTTTGTTTCCTGGCTCGTCATAGAAGTGTTCAGTGCAGTGCATTACTACTGAATTGGCTTGAACATGGATAACATGACTGTTTCTTGCATCCCCCTCTCATTTCTTGTACTTTTTCTCTAGTAGTAAATTTTGAGCATTAAAAAAAAACAACCAAATAAAGGAAATGTAGAAGTTATTTTCACCAGCCTGTGTTGTATCACATGTTTGTTTTTATAAAATTCTGTAATAATGGGTGATTAAAGATCTGAAAACTGCCTGGATATGTTGAACGAATTATTTCCCATAGGAAAGTTAAATGATATTCTCAGTCGGTCATTTATGTGTGCCAAGGCCTTTAATAAACACTGTGTCAAATAGATAACATCAGTGGAGTTGAACAAGCATTTCACATTGTGGCTTTCTCAGTGGATAAATACTGGTTCTGTGACACTGAAAAGGCTGTAATCTACATGTTTGTATTTTATCTCTGTTTCTCTTCCCCCCTCAGTATTACCACCTTTATCTGGTTGATTTTAGTTTCTTCGCTGAGATATGAGTTGACTACATTTGTGCTGTGTTTTTAAGGGGAGTCTGAGTGAGCAATAAAAGAAATCTTAAATTAGCCAGTGTCGAACTACGCCGTTTATTTATCACTCATGAGTTTCAGTTTCTCTGAAGTGAAACCTCATGTGAACCTTCCAGGGTGATGCATTTGATAATTTAACTTATGCTAATTTAAGTTAATTATCATCACCGTGCCAAATGCTATTTTACAACCAGCCATTTAAGAAACTGGACCAATGTAAAGCATTAAATCCTTATGCACTTTGCATGAGCCATAGAGCGAGAGGGGAAAAAATGGGGTCATAGGGGTCAAGCGGCTTCCATATGTAATCCCATTAGCTCCACGTCTTTGCCATTAGCTCCCGCCTTGGTAGGACACAGAAACCAATGAATTTAAGACCCACATACATGACTAAAATATTTTCAAATAAATCTTGTGAAATATCTTCACAAACATGCATCATACTGTCAAACTCTCAAATGGTCCCTCAACACAAGAAGAGTAGAGAGGAAGGTCAGAACACAGAATAAAATGGCCCCTGAGAACTGACCTTACTGCTAACCTCCACTACACTGATCTAAAAGCAGCTGGACAGTGATATTATTATTATTATTATTGCCTTATTTTACCAGGTTAGTCTCTAGAGTCTAGAGATTAAGATCTCTTTTCCGAGAAAGACCTGGCCAAAATGTGGATAACGACTAAATACTGTAGAGACTCTTATAAGCATTTGACTGAATGTTACCAAGATATGAAGCCAACAAACCGATTAGTGCTTTATGAAGGTGTACTATTAAAAATTGTTATTTAGATAGAAAATCTAATAAAAAAAAAATGTGGAGGAAGCCTTTCATCAAGTTGGAATGATTTAAATGAATAGTAATTTACTTTATGACAATGTTCACAATGTTAAAACAAATATAAATATAAGCTGAAAGTAGCCTGTATAATGGAGGGAGAATTTGTTTAAAACCTAGCTGTCACATAAAAAAAAAAAAGAATGTACCTTGATATTTACATAGTACTCTGGTTCCTGTCCTAACACTGGTAGTATCATGGTACATATTGGTACCTTGTTGTATGTGTCGTGTATAATGTTAAGTATAAAGGTTGCAGGTGAGTAATAAATAAATAAAAGTGTATTGATGATCTAGAGCGCCCCCTGCTTCCCTCACCCTGCAGGCGTAGCTCTACTTCCAGTTTCACTAGGTCCCCTCTGGGTTCCTAATGCTAAACACGGTTTCTGTTTGAAACATATGTTTATATTTTTTATTGTGAATTGTATTTTACGTTATTTTTGTTACTTTTAAAAGATAAACATTTAGTAGAGGACACACTGAAGTTTGCTTGTTTTATACTGTATAGCATAAAGAGTAAACAATTATCATGATATGAAAATTTTAATTAAACCAGTTACTGACATATCTGTCAAACACTGATATATATTTGGACACTGCATGGAGCAGATATTGGTCAGCTAAACACGGTTTCTGTTTGAAACATTATATGTTTATATTTTTTATTGTGAATTGTATTTTACGTTATTTTTGTTACTTTTAAAAGATAAACATTTAGTAGAGGACACACTGAAGTTTGCTTGTTTTATACTGTATAGCATAAAGAGTAAACAATTATCATGATATGAAAATTTGAATTAAACCAGTTACTGACATATCTGTCAAACACTGATATATATTTGGACACTGCATGGAGCAGATATTGGTCAATATGGTGGTCTTGGGATGATGTGTGCAAACCAACGGCCTAGGAGAAGTTTTTAGAAAATTGAAAATGGCATAACAATGTCCTAGGGTTAAACAAAATTGAATGGAATGTATGCATTCTTGTAGGGCCTGATTTAAGGATTCAGCTGAAAAAAATTATTTGGCCTTATGGTTACAGAGTTATGAACTAAAACGAAATATACAAGAGGGAGATCTACAGGCCTGTGGTCTCTGACTCCAGACACTTTTAGAGCATAAAAAAAGGAAACTGGAAAATTGCAGAATTGGAAAAACAATAGAATTCCCTATTGTGCTTGGACCCCTAAAAGGGTTTTAATTACTACATTTAGCAAAACTTTTGAGACATCACAAATTGTTTTTTTTTTTTTTTTTTTTTTTTTTTTTTTTTTTTTTTTTTTTTTACATGAACAACTTTAGAAATGCTTTAGCAGCCCCGAGAGGCCAGTGAATGCATGGCTCAAGCTCGTGAGTCACCGAGCACTGCAATCCAACTTCAGCTGGAAGTGAAATGAAACTCTCTGGACACACAAAGAACACTCTTTGATTTCTGCAGATAAATAGCCACTTGCTCTTTATTTTAAATCGATGTTAATAGCTTCAGAAATGTGACTCCATGAAGTTCAACAATCGTTTACAGTTAAATGAAGCACACTTTCTTTTTCACTTACATTGAAATGAAAACAGGAAGCACTTCAAGACAATTATTGACTTAAGTGAGTGAGTGACATGACATGTGGCCAAGTATGGTGACCCATACTAGGAATTAGTGCTCTGCATTTAACCCATCCAAAGTACACCCACACCCGGAGCAGTGGGCAGCCATTTTTGCTGTGGCACCCGGGGCGCAGTTGGGGGTTCAGTGCCTTGCTCAAGGGCACCTCAGTCGTGGTATTGAAGGTGGAAGAGAGCGCTGTACATTCACTCCCCCCACCTACAATCCCTGCCAGACCTGAGACTCGAATTCGCTTTGGGTTACGAGTCCGACTCTCTAACCATTAGGCCACAACTTCACCAAACTATACACCTTAATAATATCTTCAGATACTTTATATTCAATTCCGGTTAAGCAATAGGAAAAAGACCTACAGATAACAATTTTTGGAAACAAATTTGTATAAACACATTTAGTTTGAGTAGTAGCACCAAAATACAACTGATCCAATATAAAATCTTATATAGAATACATTTAACACAATACAACATTTTTTAAATGGGTATGTCGGATTCTGACAAATGTATTCACTGCACATTTAATTTTTCAGACGATTACCTTCACGCACTTTGGTCCTGTCCATCAATTACCCCATTTTGGAGAGATGTTACTGCTAAACTGTCAGTTTATTTTAAATGTGAGATCCCTCTATCTCCATTAGTATGTCTATTAGGTGACCATTCACTAATTAAACCTACACCAGATTGTGTCGCCCCTATATAGGGAAGGGAAAAAAAATCTGCAGTATAACATTTCCAATACACCTTTTCGTATTATTATTATTATTATCTGCTCTTTTATCCTCTTTTTTTATTGTGTTTATCTTATATTTTCCTCTATGTATGTGTACAACTATGAATAATGCCACATAAGTGCATATGATCTCTATCTACAGTCAATTCAAGGTACAATGTGCTCTGCAATTGTACATGTATGTGTATCTACAGTGGATACGGAAAGTTTTCAGACCCCCTTAAATGTTTCACTCTTTGTTATATTGCAGCCATTTGCTAAAATCATTTAATCGGACGTGAGCGGCGCGGCGCAACAAATCCCCTACAGAAAACTGCTGCCGGGTTCTATTTATGACGTGCTGACACAAATTTCAAATGGTTTTCAACGGTCGTTTGATCGCGTCCAGTGTAGGCAGACTTTAGCTGTTGTAGACACGGTGTTTCTCACCTATTGAGAAGAAACAAAGCAACTTCGGCGTCCGATCGCAGGCCTCCGCTCCTTGAGTTCTCTCCAGTGCTGGAAAGCTGATCCGATATTTACACGGGTCCTACTTCTTGCCTTATCGTTCCGCAGACGTTTTCCTCTTTTGTTTTTTATCCGCCATCTCTATCTTTCTGTCGCTCGGCTCGGCTAATGTCCGTCCCATGCACTGAAAGCTCTCTCCTCCACATCACGAGTAGACACGCCCCTTATTGCTGATTGGCTACAAGTTTGTTTTGCTATTCGGCCCGAATCAGTTTTCTAAAGTGTTTTTGAAAAATTACATACCCTACCTTTAAATTTACTTTTTTTCCCTCATCAATCTACACTCCATACACCATATTGACAAAGCAAAAACAGAATTGTCACAACTTCGTAAATTAATTTAAAATAAAAAAACTGAAATAAGTACATTGCATTTAGCTGAAGCACCTTTACAGCCTCAAGTCTTTTTTGTTTGATGCGACATTTGCTCATTAGCATTTGGCAATTATCTGCCATTCTTCCCCTCACCTCTTCACCTTTTAAGCTCTGTCAGGTTGGATGGGGGCAGACGCACATTTTCAAGTTTCTCCAGAATGATTTGATTGGGTTCAAGCTCATGCTCTGGCTGGGCCACTCAAGGACATTCACAGAGTTGTCTATAAGCCACTCTTGCTGTGTGCTTAGGTTCATTGTCCTGTTGGAAGGTAAACCCTCTGCCCAGTCTGAGGTTCTGATTGCTCTGGACTGGGTTTTCTTTAAGGCTATCTCAATATTTTTGCACTGAGCGTTTCTTCTACTCTAACGAGTCCCTCAGTCCCTGCCCGCAGAAAAACAGCCCCACAGCATGAGGGGCCTTTTGGGATGGTACTCTGCAGGTGATGAGCAGTGCCTGGTTTCCTTCAAACATGATGCTTGGAATTGAGGTTCATCAGACCAGAGAATATTATTTCTCACAGTCTGAGGGTCCTTTAGTTGCTTTTTTGCAAATTCTAAGTATGTTTTCATGTGTCTTCACTGAGGAGAGGATTGCAGTGGTGTTTGTCCTTCTGTAGGTTTTTCCCATCTCCACATATGATCATGGAGCTCAACTAGAGTGACCATCAGGTTCTTGGTCACCACACCAACCAAAACCCTTCTCCATCAGTTGCTCAGATTGGCCAGGTGGCCAGCTTCGAGGAAGAGTCCTGGTTGTTTCAAACTTCTTCCATTAAGGGTAACAGAGACTACATGCTTCTGTGAACCTTCAATGAAACAAGTTTTTTCTGAACTCCTGCCCAGAAGTGTGGCTTGACATAATCCTGTTTCTGAGCTCTACAGGCAGTT
>NW_015505296.1:477147-481220 GCF_001515645.1 Sinocyclocheilus grahami
TACAGTGCCTTGCGAAAGTATTCATACCCCTTCATTTTTTTCATGTTTTGTTATGTTGCTGCCTTATGTTAAACTGCTTACAAACTGCTTTTTTTTCCACATTAATCTACACTCCATACACCATACAGACAAAGCAAAAACAGAATTGAGACAACTTCATAAATTAATTAAAAATAAAAAAAACTGAAATAAGTACATTGTATAACTTAATATTTAGCTGAAGCAACTTTACAGCCTCAAATCTTTTTTGTTTGATGCGACAAGTTTGCTCATTAGCATTTGGCAATTATCTGCCATTCTTCACCTCACCTCTTCACCTTTTAAGCTCTGTCAGGTTGGATGGGGGCAGACGCACATTTTCAAGTTTCTCCAGAATGATTTGATTGGGTTCAAGCTCATGCTCTGGCTGGGCCACTCAAGGACATTCACAGAGTTGTCTATAAGCCACTCTTGCTGTGTGCTTAGGTTCATTGTCCTGTTGGAAGGTAAACCCTCTGCCCAGTCTGAGGTTCTGATTGCTCTGGACTGGGTTTTCTTTAAGGCTATCTCAATATTTTTGCACTGAGCGTTTCTTCTACTCTAACGAGTCCCTCAGTCCCTGCCCGCAGAAAAACAGCCCCACAGCATGAGGGGCCTTTTGGGATGGTACTCTGCAGGTGATGAGCAGTGCCTGGTTTCCTTCAAACATGATGCTTGGAATTGAGGTTCATCAGACCAGAGAATATTATTTCTCACAGTCTGAGGGTCCTTTAGTTGCTTTTTTGCAAATTCTAAGTATGTTTTCATGTGTCTTCACTGAGGAGAGGATTGCAGTGGTGTTTGTCCTTCTGTAGGTTTTTCCCATCTCCACATATGATCATGGAGCTCAACTAGAGTGACCATCAGGTTCTTGGTCACCACACCAACCAAAACCCTTCTCCATCAGTTGCTCAGATTGGCCAGGCGGCCAGCTTCGAGGAAGAGTCCTGGTTGTTTCAAACTTCTTCCATTAAGGGTAACAGAGACTACATGCTTCTGTGAACCTTCAATGAAACAAGTTTTTTCTGAACTCCTGCCCAGAAGTGTGGCTTGACATAATCCTGTTTCTGAGCTCTACAGGCAGTTATTTTAACCTCAGGGCTTCGTTTTTGCTCTGATATGCATTATCAGCTGTTAGACCTTTTATTAAGATGTGTGTGCCTTTTCAGATCATATCCATTCAATTGAATTTGCCACAGGTTAACTTCACTCCAAGTGTAGTGACATCTACAAGCAATATGAATGCTCCTGAGCTAAATTTCAACTGTCCCAGATAAGGGTATGAATACTTACGCAATGGAATCATTTAAGTTTTTTATTTTTAATAAATTTGAGAAGATGTTACAAACCAGTTTTTTGCTGTCATTATGGTGACAAAGTGTAGATTGATGTGGAAAAAAGTAGTTTAATATAAGGCAGCAACATAAAACGTGAAAAAAACGAAGGGGTATGAATACTTTCATAAAGCATTGTATATAGGCCTATACCCTTAAATATATACATTTCTTTGAAAGACACTTTTTCAGAGTACAACTAAGATCACACTTTTTTTTATATGGTGTATGGAGTATAGATTGATGTGGATGTGTCTAGCATAAGGCAGCAATATAACAAAACGTGAAAAAAAATGAAGGGGGTATGAATACTTTCGCAAGGCACTGTATGTACTGCTTCCATTACTGCTGCTATGGCAATTTGTTGTTGTTATTATCATTATTGTTATTATTATTATTATTATTAATATTGTGATCACTCAATCTGTTATTTAGTTTTCATTCATTCATTCATTCATTACGTATCCTCTAATACAGTATTTCTCAACCAGGGGTCTGTGGACCCCTAGTGGTCCTTGACGTAAGGCCAGGGTGTCCATATAAAGTATGAATTTTTGTATACATTTTGTATATTTTGACATGACATGTTCCCATAAAAGAAAAGTCCAATATAGCTGATGATATGGCCAAATACTGGACAAGTCAGCTAACTTGAATTATACTTGACTGTATTTGGTCCTCACAAAGACACAAATGATACATAGATTAGTCAGTTTTGTTCTGGGGGTCCTTGAGGATGGTTCTGAATTGGACTGGGGTCCGGTATGCCAAAAGGTTGAAATTCACTGCTCTAATACATGTTTACTCATTATCTTCAGTTTATTTTTATTTATTTATTTATTTTTATAATTCTCTCTATTCTACTAATTCTTTCTTTTCTTTCTTTCCTCTCTTTTCTTTTTCTTTTCTCTTTATTTCCTCTCTCTCTTCCTATTTCTATCATTTCTGTCATGGAACATCTCTCGGCTCGAAGGGAGTAAAATGTTTTTACCAACATTGAACTGCCAATTGGTTTGTCAAACAAGACCAAAATGGTTGTGAGAAGAAAACCTGTGGAAGTATTGACCTCAGCATTACTATTTTGAACGGCATATTGTAGCGTCTATAAAACAAGGCGAGGCTGCAACTAGATCATGCACTAATGATAGAAGGGCCTGTCAATGACCTACAAATCAAGGAAATGGGTTCATGGTTCACTCCGCCTTATTTCTCCACTGTCAGTTTTAAGCCATCAGTTCCTCAATATTTCTCTCCTTCTTCCTTTCCTCTCTGCCTCTCCCTCTCTCTCTCTCTCTCTCTCTCTCTCTATCATTACTTTCTTTTTTTCTTTCCCCAACATCTCTTGTTTTACAGTTTTTTTTCCCTCTTGGAATTCCTTTTTTTTCTTAGATTTTTATTATTATTATTTTATTTTCTTTCTCTAATGAGGAGGACAAGGTTATCAATAATGCTAACAAAAAGGACGAATGAATGATTAACTCAATGAAAATTAATAATATTATTTATCTAGTTTCTTACAAAGAAAAGAAAAGAAAAATCTCACACTAAAGGTCTACTGTTTTTTTCTAAATTTGACTACCAATAATGCCTCTCCTTCTATAATTAGTCACTATCTAATCATCAGTGTTACAAGAAATGTGTCTACACTATATCCAAATACATTGTATACACAACTGTATATTATTATTATTAGCATACATCACAACTGTTCGTTAGTATTATTGTTACATTTTTTTTTATTATCTCCCTATCATATAGACTATTGAAAGGCTGTGGAAAATATCTACACTATTCATGCCATGTTTATTCGTATATCTGTCTTTGGTTTTGGATCCCTTTTTTCTTTTTCTTTTTGTTGTTTGTTCACTTTTTTTGTCTTGTCTACTGTCATTTTTTCAATCGACCACATTAAAGGAAAAACAAACAAACAAACAAAATATTAATTCCCTTGATCAAATCGTGAGTTTTACCTATATGTTATGCAATAATAATAATAATAATAATAATGATAATGATAATACTAAACATGGTTGTTATTATTAATATTATTGTTAAATTATATTTATTATATTAATAATTTACAAATTGTATTTGTTGTTTGTTGATTTTAATATAAAACTTAGTGAAACGATTTATTTGCCAGTGCGTTTTAACAATACCGTGATAATACTTATAATACTGATAAACATGATAATTTTGGTGACATTTCATCATTTCATCTCTAATAAATAATCCCTTGAAACTGTGATATTTGAGTCATGGGATATTTTCTATATTGGCAACGTGAGTGGAGGAAAGAATGTGAGAATAAAGCTCGAAGCACATCTGTTCTTGGCTGTAAGCATTTACCATCAGGCACCATTGGGGCAGCCTGGGGTCCTTGAGCAGGTTGTCGGCACGGGTGTGTTACATTACAGTCTCCTTCAGTTCGCCCTCCAACTGGCCGGACCCTGCACATTAGCTCAGCGCTGGGAATAAGTTCAGCAGTCGCGACTGAATAACCTCACGCCACTCCTTTTAACAGGTAAGCCGGTGAGAACGCAGAAATCATATACCGCGGACATTGCAGCTTTGGAGCTGTCAAATCGCATGCTTTCTACCTAGTGCTAGCGCGTTAGCTGGCGTTAGCTGAATCACTCAGAACTCGGACTCTCGGCCTGCTGTAATGTCGCAGCCCAGAGCCTGAGATCAGTCACAGCGACATGAGCACAAGTCAGCGGC
>NW_015505296.1:481354-484583 GCF_001515645.1 Sinocyclocheilus grahami
CAGAGCCTGAGATCAGTCACAGCGACATGAGCACAAGTCAGCGGCGTTCAAACCTCGTCTACAGCGTGGCTTTAATTGACAGATGGCCGGCTCAGTGCTTGGCTTCCCGCACGCTGACATGATTGCTGGAGCCGCTTGACCCGCGTCGCGCTGGTCATTTTTAGTGCTCTTATTTCTGTTTTAATCACAGTTCGTGCTTTACTTCTTTCGGTTTCGTTTAAAGTCGCCAGTGTGTGCGCCAGCGCCGGGTTCCTGCGGCTACTGAAAATGGGGAAGGAGATCCGCAATTAGCCTTGCCCTTACTTTGCCCTTTATAATAAAGCAGTTCTCACACCCGTCTATTAATTGAGCTGATTTATCTGATAGATCTATAAGGTTGCTGCACAGGAGGTGCATTTTTCTTTCATAGAAATGAATACGCTAGAAGAGCTAGTAAGTAATTGTTTCTTTGGTGGAGGAGTATTTCATAAGCAGCGGTAATGTAGTTCTTCCTGAAGAGAAAGACATGGAAACGCCTGGCAAGCCTACAGGTCCAGACATTGCTTTTACTGCCCTGTGTGATAAAGGTCACAGCCATGCTTTCTATTATATTTCGAGTAAGTTATAGTCTCTGTTTGGAAATGTAAATTTCGTATATTTCCTAATATTTGTTTGTCTGAGCATTATTTGTTACATTAACAGTGTTTGCAGGGCATTATTATGTTGATATTCCTCCAACATTCATTTTTTTTATTCGCCTGCTGACAGGTTTAAATCAGTCTGGTTTGCTGGTCTTCCAGTCTGCTCAGGTTAATTGATGGCTTCTTTATAAACTAAAGCTTGGACTGGCTAGGAAACCGGCTAGACCAGGCTAAACCAGTTAAAGACCAGCAAACAATCTTATGCTGGTTTTACTTTATTTTTCCCTGTTCTTTTTAAAGGGATAGTTCACCTTCAGTTGCTGGTCCCCATTGACTTGAATAGCACCCCCCCTAACCCTAAGGGTATGGTCTCTGTTATTTATTTATAAATTAATTAATTTGAGAAATGTAATATTAAAATGTGAAGATCTCGCATTGACTTAAGGGGAGGTCACATTACACTTTTCATTCCATTTACTGTACTACCGTTCATACGCATGCAAATGCGCGAGACTGGAAACACAAGCACAACAAACAAACTTGAACTTTGGAGTACAGAGTGGGGATTGTACATTTTTACATTTTGGATTTATCATTATTTGTTAAATGCTGAATTTATATATTTTTTAAAAGACGCCACCGAGCATGACGTCATATCACAACCTTTGCAGTGTCCAAAGAAATTGAGTGCTCAAAGTCTAGTGTCACCCGGGATAGAACATTCAGAATTCATGTAACATGATCTCTTCATAATTTAGCATTCTGATTGGTTGTCTTTTTTTCCATCATTGTATACTGCATTGTGATTGGTCTCTTACTTGAAATTTCATGATGAACACAGTGTTGACACGGTACAGTTCCTGGATGTTGTTCCTCATACGCGATCAACAGCAAACACATTATGCAGACCTTACACTAAAGCCTAGCTATTTTTTCATTTAAGCATCTCCGCCCCTCGCCTCCACACCTTCCCCAGACTTCTTCAGTTTTATTCCTATAATTGCTTCTCATGCCGACTTGCACACATGCTCCACACTTGTAGATTAGTGTGGAGGGAGTATGTGTGTCACTTCCTAACTCGGTGACTCAGTTAGGAGTGGCCTGCTGTCAATTCAGATTAGCTTGAGCAGAGCAGCTGCATTCAGGCTGGGTCATTTATCAAACTGATATGACACTGGCTCACTACGATTACCCATGGAAAGCTAGAGATACCGTAGACCACCCAAAACATCTCACCACTTTATTTCAAATGGCTCAAATCAGTTGTAACTGAATGTGTTGGTCTGCTTCTGCACAGCTCTATTAGTTTTGATGTTCTTCTGACGTAGTCTGACCCACTAATTATTCCAACATGCTTTTTTTTCTTTTTTTTTTCTCTTTTTTTTAAATAGATAAAATGGCAGTTCCCCCAGCATATGCTGATCTTGGCAAGTCTGCCAAAGACATCTTCAACAAAGGATATGGTAATGTATATAATAATCCACTACATCATTTGAAAAATCACCATTAGTTGTCAGTTAATGTTGTAATAGTTTCCTTTGGTTTGTTTTCTGAAAGGGTTCGGTATGGTGAAGCTCGATGTCAAGACAAAATCAGCCAGTGGAGTGGTGAGACTTTTCTTTTCATTAAATGTGTGACCCCGTCACTTCTTAAGTGTTTGATTGAAACTACATAAGCCCGTTCCATGTGCATTTCAAATACATTTATGCATTTTTTTAGATGGTTTTATCTGAAGCGACAAACATGAACAAAAGCAATTAGTCAAAGAGCCAAAAATATTTGTAATGCACAAAGCCAGTTTTATTGGACAACTAGATTAGGAAGCAAAGCTAGAAGAGAGGAGAAAAGTATGCATGTAACCTATTTCTTATGTTGGTACTCAATGCTTTAATTATTAAGAATTATTTAATAAAACAATACACCTGCTCCATGAATATATCCCTATGATCTGAAATATTTCTCTTTAATATCTCTATAGGAATTCAAGACCTCTGGTTCCTCCAACACGGACACCAGCAAAGTGGTGGGCAGCCTGGAAACCAAATACAAGAGGTCTGAGTATGGTCTGACCTTCACAGAGAAGTGGAATACTGACAACACCCTGGGCACAGAGATCATCATTGAAGACCAGGTCTGAATGTGTTTTCGATCACTTAATGATGATGAATAAAGGTGCATTGTGTTTTAGCATGAATAATAATGCTCTTTATCACTTTTTCAGATTGCAAAGGGACTGAAGTTGACCTTTGACACAACCTTCTCACCAAACACAGGGTAAATTATTCATTTTCTTCACCGAAAAGCTTCAGATTTGGTTTGAAGCACAGATTTGTCTCCGTGCGTGTGTGCAGTTGGGTCAGGGGAGATGAGAGATGGTATGTTGTGTCATGGCGGCCCGTTACTCAGAATTGTATTGAGCAATTCAAGTGTCGCCATGTGACAGAGTTAGCTCTGTTTTGTCGTGCATTGATGCATATTTCAAGGTTACTTTCATACAAGCGCGACAGCATAGTCCTCATGTTCTGGGAACTGTAAATCGAGTGGCACCTGTCTGGTGTCGTTGGGGTCTGTGCTCTCAGATGACAGAATCGCTGACATGGCCTTCACTG
>NW_015505296.1:485031-503409 GCF_001515645.1 Sinocyclocheilus grahami
GCTGTATGCTCTGTTGCTGGCAATGCAAAATGGGCCATCATGTGTTGGTTTGTTCTAGTCTCAATATGAGCTGTGACTTGAGCTTTAAGTAGTTTATAAAATGGTACAGTCAGTGAATGAAATTGAATGACCAAGGCATGACTTTGTCCTTCACTACAGTATCTGCAGCTTCTCATTTAGCATTTTTTTTTAAAATTCAGATTAGTTAAGGCCTAAATGTAATGTAGGCCTAAATAGATGATTTATGGTTCAGTGGTCCAAAACAGCATTTGGACACTTAAGTGACACTTGGGCAGAGATAAGTATGAATAAGTATGAACAATAAATGTGGTATTTTTAAGAAATAAAAAATGTAGAGTTTTAGAAATATAGAGTAAGCACACTTTTCAAGCTAAATATTCAAATGGTGTTTTTTGGTGTTTAAAAATTATAAAACTGGTATACATATAAAAAATAAGTCAAGAATATTGTAACACTTCCTGTTTGTCTAAAAGCAGACACAATTGCTGAAATGTAAACTAAGAAACCCCCACAAATACTATGACATTATTGAAATACTACTAAAAGAGATGGTCTAGAATCAGCTATTTGCCACTTGTTTTGATATGTTATCTAAAGATGATGTATGATAAAATGATATATAGTTTACGTGTGGTTTGATAGTCCAAATACATAGAATATAAGACTGCATCATTTTTTTCAGAGTCATTTGTTAAACTAATTATATCACTTGTTTGACGGAAAAGAGTATCAACAATCCAAACAGTTTATATTTCTGCAGATTGTAATATTGGTTTATAGCTAGTCAAAAGGCAAATAATCCATATGTTTTAAGTACCTTTTTATAAACAAATGTAATTCCACTAAATATGATGCTAAATTGTGTTTATTTTCCCTGATGAACAGAAAAAAGAGTGGAAAAGTTAAGACCGCATACAAGCGTGAGTATGTCAACCTGGGCGGTGACGTTGACTTTGACTTTGCTGGTCCAACCATCCACGGCGCTGCAGTGGTCGGCTATGAGGGATGGCTCGCCGGTTACCAGATGTCCTTCGACACTGCCAAGTCCAAGATGACCCAGAACAACTTTGCTGTAGGCTACAAAACAGGAGACTTCCAGCTGCACACTAACGTGTAAGTCCTGAAGCATCACTACATCATTCTAAGTGCATGAGACTGGGACCTGGTTTATTTTAGTGGGGAGAAGTGTTGATATAGTGAGAATTTATGTACAGAGAGTTCGCTTCGACGTCAGGATTTTTACTGCATGTTGTCCCCGGAATGACACATTGCGTTTCCATTAATAGGCCAAATGGACATGGACAATCTGGACAGGATTTTAAAATCATGATCTTCTTTTCATGCCTACAAATATAATGACAAATAATAAAATATTAAAGTATTCTTAAAGTTATGGCGATTTCTGCACTAAATGTGTCATTTTTGATTGTTCTTGAAAATATTTCAAGAAATTGCTCTTTGTGAGTGATCTCAGTAAAATTACAAGAGCAAAGTAATTTGTATAAGCATCCAGGAGTTAATGTGCCACTGTTCGATTGATGATTTGTCTGTCCCTGCAGTAATGATGGCTCAGAGTTTGGTGGCTCCATCTACCAGAAAGTGAGTGATAAGCTGGAGACAGCGGTGAATCTGGCCTGGACAGCAGGAAGCAACAGCACACGCTTCGGTATTGCTGCCAAGTATCAGCTGGACAAAGACGCTTCCATCAGTGTGAGTGAACTCGTATTGCTTTTACACAAATCATACGTTTCAGAAGTAGGCACCCGTTTGTTTTTGCATCTGATCCCATAAAATAACATATTTCTAAATGTACTTTCTCCATAATAAAGGGTGTAGGGAAAATCGATTCACTAATGTATGCTGATGCATTCTTGAATGGTTCTTAATCATAATTATTAAATGATATTATCAATCTGCAGTGTCCTTTATACCACTGGTATGTACACTGCTTTGCACATTTTCTCTCTTATTTGACACACTCTGTTCAGTTCATGGAGCTCTCTCCTAATGAGCTGATGATCTGTGTTAAATAAGCGATACGTACAAAATGTGCAGAGCAGTGGGTCCCCCTGGAACGGAATTGAGAACCACTGCTTTATAACAGTGTTAGGTGCACTTACACTGTGATAAATTTACCAGCCAAACCCAAAAAGGCTGAGTAACCTTTTTTTTATGGCATCTTACAAAACAACCAATCAATTTCTTCCACCATGATCTATATTTAGAGGAATTAAGTGTATTTACACAAGCAGTACAGTAAGAGGGCACAATGCATCCCATGCTCAAATGTTGATCAATAGCTCTCCTACACAGCCAAAGATGTGAGCTGATTAACAATGACAAATTTTAAGGCTATTGTAATGCAAAAAAACAAAAGCCCCAGAGCCGACTCAGATTTTCTGAGAGCAGACATACTCTGGTACAGCTTTTATATCGATTCTATGCACTGAATTTAGCATCAACTCACAGTAACTTGTCAAAGATTTGTGCCCCTAAAACTCAGAATGTGTTTGTGATTTGCATGTTACATTTGGCTTTGCATGTGAGCGTTATGTCAATATTTTCCTCTCTATTCAACAGGCTAAAGTGAATAACACCAGCCTCGTCGGTGTCGGTTATACTCAGACTCTGAGACCAGGTACAGTGATGAGTTTCTCTATATTAGTTTCCTGTATTATTATTTACACTTGAGAATTTATTAGTGAAAGGCATTGATTTCTTTTATTTTGTATCTCACGATAGTTTATAGTTGGTAACATCATCTGTCCACCACACAATATGATTCACTTCAGCTTTGGAGACTGATAAAATAGGTTGTTTAGAAATACAACCCATTTATGTGGTTAAGATGCTGTAAAAGCTGCAGTGATTAAATTTGTGATGGTTTTTCAGGTATCAAGTTGACCCTGTCGGCCCTGGTTGATGGAAAGAGCATCAATTCCGGAGGCCACAAGCTGGGCTTGGGCCTGGAGCTGGAGGCCTAAACCTGTTCCTGCTTAACTTCAGGGACAAGGGAATATCAGAGAAATCTGGCCTTAACTCCAACTCCAACAGCAACCAGCAGGGGGATTCCAGATGGGATGGGATGCGTGTAAAGGCTCATCAAAAGCGATCATGTTTCTTTTTGTCACCTCCTAATTCCCTTGTTTGTTTTTCATTTGTAGTTGTTCTCTTATAGACATTCAGCTACAAATTAATTTCTTCATCTCTCTCCAGCACTGCCACAGTAATGATATACTCTCTGGGACGGAGGGCGTCTGTGGCTTTCTGTTGTGTTCCCTTCTCAGTTAGCCGGTGGTGGGTTTGGGGTGGATTTGTGACAAAACTGTCTCTGATTTCATCTTTTGTATTGTATCTGATATTCCTTAGTCGTCTGAATGCGATTCAAGCAACCACTTAACTCTATATTAAAGGTTATACCTGCTATTATTTAAATACTGTTATACTGTTTTCTTCTTTCCATGCACGCAAGGACAAGCTTAAGCAGTTTATTTTTCCTTCGGCAGCCTTCCGGAGTAACCGTTGTATGTGAAGTCTGCCCTTGAACTGAGCAGTTTTTGGGTAGCCTAATGGGGAGATAAACGCTGGTGCTCCTGTGCTGGCATGACTGACCTTTTGTTTTCGTTTGCAGCACGGACGACTATCCGTGGCACACCGTGATGGCAGAACGGGTCTTGTGGGTGTGGTTTGAGTTCAGTACCCTTTGCTCCCCGTGTTGCATTATGACCTTAATTCCCTGAGACCATGCATTCACAACACCTGAGAGGTCCTTATGTGTATGTTTGAACTTTTCAATAAACTATTTGAATTCATCTATGATATTTTTTGTTGCTTACAAAGCTAATTGGTTCTCGTACTATAAAGTCTAGCTCAGAAATATACCCAAAAACGATGCTTAATGTAAATACTCTTACACAGCAAAATTAACAGGCTTATTCACATTATTCGCAAATGGTAGAAGAAAAGCATCTCATATCTTTCATTGACAGAATTCATGTCACATAGTTGGGTAAAAAATAGTCTGGTATGCTGCTTATGTTCTATTTTTAATGATTGTTTCAAGCCTCTAAATGGGTCATCAGTTTTCACATTTGATTTAATCCTTCCATTTGTACTGACCTATTTAAGTCTAAAAGAGTTGATATTGTAATTAGGCCAACAAGGACAAGTTGTTTATTATGGTTTAATACGACAACTTTCATTTAATGTGGGTTCACTGTTACTGGGAAATATCACTTCTGCTAATTATGCATTTGCAAAAAAAATTTAATTTTCTTGATCATTGTGTTCTCAAAATATTTTGAGTCTGTGAGTGGTAATGTTAAGTATTTTTCTTGTCATTATTGTTATTATTATTATTATTAATCAGAGTGTCTACTTTGACATTTTAAAAATGGTGCTGTCTTGGGTCACCATGTTACACTACCATTGAAAATTTTGATGTTGGTAGGACTTTGTAATGTTACTTTGATAAAGAAGCCTCTTATGCTCACCGAGGCTGCATTTAAAAAAAAAATCCAAAATACAGTAACAACTGTAATATTGTAAAAGACATTTCTTTAAATATATTTTAACACTTATTTTTTCCTGTGATCGCAAGGCAGAATTGCCAGCAGCCAGTCTTTAGTGTCAGAAATCAGTCTAATATGCTGATTTTCTGCTAAGAAATAGATCAGTAATAATAATTTATGTATTTAGCCTACACTTTTATCCAAAGCGACTTACAGTGCATTCAGGCTATACATTTTTTTACCAGTATGTTTATGTATGTTGCTATATGATCAATGTTGAAAGCAGTCATGCAGCTTATTATTTTTGTGGGGACTGTGATACACTTTTTTTTTTTTTTCATAATAGAAAATTCAAAAGAATAGCATTTATTATTTTGTAACATTATACATTTCTATACCAGTGGTTCTTAATCCTGGTTGTGGGGACAAACCCCCACTCAGCACATTTTGCATGTCTCCCTTATTTAACACGCCTGATTCAGATCATCAGCGCATTAGGAGAGAGCTCCATGAACTGAACCAAGTGTCTTTGCTGAATAAAAGCATTAAGTTCTTCCAAAAAGATCCTGCTGACCCCAAACATTTGAACTGTACTATGTGCAATGTGAAAGGGTCCTGAAGTAAAACCACCTGCCAGCCACTGCTCTGTCAACTGTGGAACTGTCAGTATCCAGCACTGGTACGGGCTTTGGTAAAGTGGATGTAAGTTTTTTTTTTATCGCTTCAGCTTAAGATGATATATTTTACCCTGCCTCAAAAAAACTGAGATGCAGCTTGCTGCAGGGTTTTTCTGGGTAAAGAAACCTTAAGTGAGTTCCTAGGAAACACATACAATAATTAAATGCCTTGTAATCATTTATAGATGAATCGCTGCCATATTGACAAGGGAATATTTAAGCTTATGCAAGTACTGGCTAGCAAGTGTTGCAATCGAAGACAAGTAGAAAAGCAGCAGAGGATGAAACACCCGCATTACTAAACAGTTTACAAAACCCAATACTGTAGTTCCTCTATAGGAAAAGCTCTTGAATTAACATACTGTCAAACACTGATATGCTGCAATATTTATTCAGTTAATATGTAGCATTGTTTTGATACATACATTTGGCTGATCAGAGCGAGGGACGTAGCAAAATAAAATCATACATTCCTCATAATTCACATTCATTATGTACACGCAGATCACAGTGTACGCATGCATCTGCATCAGAAACATCACACTTCCTGAAAGCAGTTTCTAAAAGTCATGCTCAACTGAGATCGTCTGTCACGCAATTGTAATTTATATTAGATTCGTCAAGGGGGCTTTTTGAACATTCTCTTTTCTCATTTTTTTTTCTGCTGTTTATATTCTACATTACACTAGAGGGCTTAGTTGTTTCTTCTGGACCTTTGATGTCCACGTTGTCCTGCTTGCTGCTCTCTTTGACCTGCTCTGTCTTCTACAGAGCTTTAGATTCTGTTTTGGTTGGCGTCTCAGATTTTGCAGCCTTGACTTCATGTGCACCGCTGACTTTTGGGACAGTTTCTTCACTTTTAACATCTTTGCTGGTTCCACTGCCTTTGGTTGTCACACTATCCACCTCTACAGTTTTTTCAGGCATCTCCTCTTTGCTTTTTTTAATATCCTTTTGCTCAGGCTTTGCATCAGATGTTATTTCCTGAGCTTTGGGGGGTTGATTACTCAGTGTTTCATCAACCTGTTTCTCTGTGACTTTAGCTTCCCCTCCGCTTGTTGTCGCACTTTCAGAACTGCTATCGCTTTTGCTCTCCTCCTGTTTCTTTGACTTTTCAGGTGATTTTTCTTCCTTATCTTTGGAGTGGTCCTGTGTCTTTTCTGTTTCTTTAGGCTTAGCATGTTCAACCTTTTCTGTTTTGATGCTGTCTACACTGTCACTTTTGCGGACTTCCTGTGTCTGTGACTTTTCAAGTTGTGATTTTTCTTCTGCAACTCTCGAAAGTTCTTCTTTTGTCTTTTCTGTTTCTTTAGGCTTAACGTGTTCAGCCTTTTTTTCTTTTTTTACACTGTCACTTTTTTACATTGCTTGACTTCACAATAGGAAGAATCGCCAACAGCTCCGTCTGGTGCAGGGTTGCCAGGTTTTTGCTACAAAACCCGCCCAATTACTACTCAAAACTAGCCTGAAAATAGCCCAATTGCTTTCAAGGGGGTCCCCCAGTAAAAATCGCATTGGGGGGTATACAAATTTTTTTTGGCGGGGTTCTCCTGGTACAATTCACATTCCAGGGCCTGAATATCACGTTATTGGAGTCGCTTCAACCTGCTGACATAAAAAACAACCGGTGGCGATCGCGGATTTGGCAACACTGGTCCCCAAACTACGTTTCATATAACTCCTCCCCGAACTTCCCGCTGCCCTGTATCTTGTTCTCTCATTGGCTGTAGGTCATCGCCGATGTGTTTTTCAGAACTCATTTCACACAGCGTGATCGTGAATCGCCGACAGCTCCAGATATTTAGCATGCCAAATATTTCACGGGCGTTGGCGATGCATCGGCGATTCCTTCAGATCGCGTCTTTGATAATTCACACTGCGTGATTGTCACTCGCGTGAACGAGCACCGATCTGCCTCCGATTTCGGGCATTTGTCTGCGATTTCGCAAAACCTGTCTGCGAGTGAAAATCGGGCTAAAATCGTGCAGTGTGAACTCGGCATAAGAAACTATCTCCTGGTTTCACAGACAAGACTTAAGCCTACCCCCAGACTAAAATGCATGTCTGAGCTGTATTAACTGCAAGAAACTTGCACTGACATATCTTAAAATATGTCAGTGCCATTGGTTTGCCT
Organism: Sinocyclocheilus grahami; assembly: GCF_001515645.1. Classification (NCBI taxonomy): domain Eukaryota; kingdom Metazoa; phylum Chordata; class Actinopteri; order Cypriniformes; family Cyprinidae; genus Sinocyclocheilus; species Sinocyclocheilus grahami. The sequence continues at coordinate 492,375 of NW_015505296.1, forward strand.
CAAGGTGCACACCAGTGATGTTGTTTTTTTCCCCCCTAATGCCGAGTTCACACTGCACGATATTAGCCCGATTTTTCACTCGCCGACAAATGCCCGACATCGGAGGCAAATCGGTGCTTGTTCATGCGAGTGACAATCACGCAGTGTGGATTATCAAAGACGCGATCTGAGGGAATCGCCGACACATCGCCGACGCCTGCAAAATATTTGGCATGCTAAATATCTGGAGCTGTTGGCGATTCACAATCACGCTGTGTGAAATTAGTTCTGACTGAAAAACACATCGGCGATGACCTACAGCCAATGAGAGACCAAGATACAGGGCAGAGGGAAGTTCGGGGAGGAGTTATAGACCAGAATATCAGTATTTTAATAGATATATGAACAATTATATCATACAGAAACAAGCACAAACATTTGCTTGCCCAGCCACAACATCAGCATAACAGTTACTGCAAAATTATTTACCTCCAACTCTCTTTGCAGAACACCCAATCCCTGTTCCCTGCATCTCCCTCCTGCATAAACTGTTTTTCTTGTTCTCCTTGTAGCTGGAAATCAGCTCACAGACAATTTGCGGGCTATATATATATTTTTTTTTTAATAATTACAGTCTGGCTCGAGGTCTGACGCACGCGGGTTTTCGCGTTATTTCCTTATCACTTCTCGCGTGCGTTTTGTTGTAAAACGTAGTTTGCGGACCAGACAGAGCTGTCGGCATTTACCTCCAACTCTCTTTGCAGAACACCCAATCCCTGTTCCCTGCATCTCTCTCCTGCATAATCTGTTTTTCTTTTTCTCCTTGTAGCTGGAAATCAGCTCAGACAATTTGCGGGCTATATATATATATTTTGTTTTAATAATTACAGTCTTGCTGGAGAACTCCGGTCTGACGCATGCGGGTTCTCGCTTTAATTCCTTATCAATTCTCGCGTGTGTTTTGTTGTGAAATGTAGTTTGCGGACCAGACAGAGCTGTCGGCGATTCTTCCTATTGTGAAGTCATGCAGTGTGAAACCCCCTGTCGCCGATCCATCGTGCAATGTGAACACAGCAGCAACTGAATGCTACCCCAGATAGTCACGCAGTGTGAAAACAACGGCGATCCGACGAGTTTGAAAATCGTGCAGTGTGAACTCGGCATTAGGCACATTTATAAAAGCAATTTAAGTGTCCTAATCGAACAATAACCTAGCCCTGGCCTAATCCTTGTCTGTGAAACCTGGCCTGTAAATAAGACAGATTTTTGACAACATTCATTACAGTGCAGTCACAGCCAAATTACAGTAAAACTATAATTTGGCTGTAATGAATGTAAAAAATGTGTCCTATTTATCTTTTCTTAACTCTTACTGACATTTCAAAAACTCCCACAAGCCTAAATAGACATGAAAGCCACCAACCAAATCATGAAATGACACTCAATTCTTTTAAAACTTAAACTCCTTGTAATCAGTCAACAAATTAGCTAGCATAAAAAGCACTTAGTAATGATTATTTGAAGTTAAAATTAGCCTAACTGTCCTGTTTAATAAATATGACAGTCATGTAGAACATCTCAAGCTTTGTTCACTCTGTAATTATTTATGTCACTTAATACATGATTGTGTTCCTTGAAGGCATGTGCAATGATATATCTACAAGACTACACATTCCAGGCAGTTTGGTTGGCCGATTGAGCTGACAATCTATTTATTCGCACTGTTGGGGGACTCGCAAGAAATACATTCTGATTGGATAAACACTAACACTTGCCAAGCCAACACAATCAGGTTTGGAAAGCGACCAATAATACATAATCAAATAAAGATAAAAGAGATTTTTTTTTAGACCTGTTAAGAAGGCTTTGCTGGTCCTGAGAAGTTCACCATGAAGTCAACAGTAAAACGGTTTACAAAATAGTGCGTAATAAATAGTTTGAAATAAAATGGTTACAAAAAAATTCTTAAAATCAAAGAAGTACCTGTAGGAATAAATTTCAGCATCCAGTGCCATTTTGACATTGAGAAGGTCCTGGTACTCCCTCAGATGACTGCTCGTGTCATATTTGGCATTTTTCAGCTCAAACTCCAACTCTCTGATTGTGTCCTGCATCATGGATTGCATTATGAAAAAAGCCACATGACATGGTACTGAATGTTGAGAATTGCTGTATCGTGCTCAACAGAACTGTGCAATCAATTGGTTTAAACAGAACTGTTCAATCAATCAAATTTTTTTTTTAAGTATTCCTCATACTGAATGAGGAAAATATTCTAGACTGAACAGTGCATGACATGGTGTCTTACCTGGTAGTGATGGATTTCAGCATTGTGCCGTTGCTCGAGGTCATACAGCTGCCTCTCCAGCGCTTCCCTCACACCTTTCACAGAGTCGAGCTCAATGTTCTTGGACTGGAGCTGTCTCCTGTGTTCATTAATCTCTGCTTTAGTGGCCATGAGGGCTTCTCTGTTGACCTCAGCAGCTTTGGTCAGTTTAGCGAGCTGTGCTCGAAAGCGTTCCTCAGCATCTCGGATGTCAGAGTCCGTGTGACCTTCGAGTTGCATCCTGATGTCTCTCAGAGCTGCAGTGACATCCCTTCTACTAAAATCACTTATTTCTGCTGTCACGTGACCCTCTTGGACTTGGGCCATCATTTCGGCTACCTCGCTTTCATGGTTTTTCTTCAAGAAGCGTATCTCCTCTTCCAGAGCTTTAGCTTTTCTGTCCATCTCTTGTTTGGCTAGGTATGCGTCTTTGATGCAATTCTTTAGTACTGAAACGCTGTCCTCTGCATCACCTCGACCACGAGCCTCTCTCTCATACTTTTCTCTCAAAGTGTTAAACTCTTCCTCCAGGTTCTGGCGGTTTATCTCAATTTGATGCTTTTGAAGGCCTATCTCATGAACTTGCTGCCTCAGACTACTAAGTTCTGATTCATACTCTTTGGACAGAGAGGCAGAGGATTTTGCTCTCTGTCTAATGGCCTCAGTTTCTTTCTCTAGCGCTCTGTTTTGGTTTTCCAGGTGATGAACCTTCTCGATGAATCCCGCGAAGCGGTCATTGAGCCCCTGCAGTAATTCTTTCTCACTAATTTTCCTCAGATTCTTTCCACCTGCATATTTGTTTGAAAAATCGAAGCTTTCGGCCGGTTTAGCGGCGAACTCGCTAAGGATTGCATTACCTCTCAGCGGTGCTGTGGACCCAAAGCTAAAGGCAGACTTTGAGGTGAGTTGTGATGAAGGACGTGCCGTTTGGTACCGGTACTCTTCCCGTGTCCGGCCAGATGAATGAAGGACACGCTCCATTGTGAGGCTGGTGCGTTTTCCTCTGCAGCGTTAGTGAAAATGATTCCCTTTTATATACTGCAATAGATGCTAGGTTAGCGGAATGGAGCTGCCCATACTGGATAAATGCACAGAATCAGCTGTTCAGCTCAGCATCCTGCGCACTCGCTCACTCGCGCCTCCTCCGCGGATCTCCAGGGAGCAGACGCGGCGTCACATGAACTCCTCTCGTCCGCAGATTCCCAACTCATATTCTGCTTTAAAATAGTTTTAGTTGGCGAAGCTAGAATACACATATATTGTGAATGTACAGAAAACGGCGCTTTAATGCCATTTATTTCACTGTCAAATTCAGAAATTCTGGAAAAAAATTAAATAAATCTCGAGCCTTTCCATTAAAATCAGTAGCCTATCCGAGGAACACAAACATTAAGTCCTGTAAATATTTATTTAAATATTACTTTTTATAACAATCAAGTAATAATGTAATTAGTTTATTAGTAACAAAGTAATTCACATTTTTATGTGTTATTGATTATTTAAATATCTCAAGCTTGCTCCGTATAATCCCCCTGCTTATTAAAATGAAAGTATAATGCAGTCTAATGTGTACAGAAATATCAGCATTACATTCTCTTTATATTGAAAACCTTGTAGTGTCATGACTGAAGGGGGGGGTTATTTTAAGACCCTAAAATAACTCACAAGGTTTGTGTGTGTTTCTTGAGCTCCAGATAAAGCAAAATTCCTGCAGCTAATTGAAAAAATTAGCAATTTAGCTTGTATTTGCTGCATATTTTAAATAAAAATGACAAAGTAAACAAGTTATTGCTTAGTTCCACTTAAATAAAGATGCTGCACTCTGCCCAGTTGTCATGTTAATTTATCAACATAATTCATCATATTTTAGACGTTGGAACAACTAAAACCACTGATAATGTTCAATATTTCCTTCAATTCAGATACAGCAGTGCATCATAAAGTGGCATAAAGGGAAAAAAATAATCATGAAAAACTGCATTACATAACTGCTTACAATGTGTGTACAAATTGAGGTTTAACTTGAAAAGACACATAAAGACTATATTATGTTAATGTCTTTACACAGATGTCTGGTTGTCATCTACCTGACAATTAATTGATTATAATACATTTGGAAAAACAGATTATATAAAAAAATAATACATTTATATTATTTTATTTAACTCTGCTAACACTCAGCGGATCAAAAAGGAAATTTTTGCTATGGTCATTACATGAGAGAAGATTACGACTGGAACTTGAACAGAGATTAAATGTATCTCTCCTAATCATCTTTGTTCTCTGTTCTAAAGGAATGAAAGAACGTCCGGATCTCATATGTGTCCCGTCTGTCATGCTGAAGGACTTTCCTCAATCTGTTTTTGCATGCGATCCATTCGGTGGACACTCGCCCCAGCATCATTCCTTGTTTATAATGCTCAACCGCAGCTCTCTCTGAGCCCAACCTGTACTGTTTGAAATCCCCATACATGCGATGCCAGGCTTGACGGTCAGCTGGCTTCAGGTCAGGAAGGGCAAACAGCTCAGTGAACTTCTGCTCTGCTTTAGCCATCTGCTTTTGTTCTGCATACCTCAGCGCTAACTCCAGTCTTGGGTATATGTAGCCTGGGTTTAAACTGGTACCCTTCTCTAAATGCTGAATGCAAAGGCCCAGCAACTCTGGATTGTGTATGTCATTCATCTGCATGGCTTTCCAGCGGTAGTTGTTGGCAATCTCATGATGTAACCGTGACGAGTCTGGCACTTTCTTCAGCATTTCCAGCAACACTTTCAGGGCCTTGTCATAAAACTGCTCTTTCTTCATGAACTTTGCAACATGCAAAACAACGCTGAGGTTATCTGGAGCCATCCGTATTCTAGATTAAAAGCCTTCACTGATATAATTACAGCATATTTATAGTAAAATTGTTTCTATTATTGATGTAGAGCTGCTTATTTTATTTACTTATTGATAGAATTATTAGTCACATTATGAAAACAGATACAAAGTCTTATTACCTTCTACAAATCTCTGATGTAGGTCTTTCTAGAAAACTTGAGAAGCGACCAGGCTTTTTCGCTTTGAACTTCTCTGTGAAGCTCTGTTGGAGACGGAGCAGGGAAAGCTCTAATGATTTCATTTGACTTTCTCTGTGTAAGTCTCAGCCTCAGTCACATTGCCCATGAAACTGTGCACCCAGGCCAAGTTTCCATATGTCACAATCACATTGCTGTCATTGTCCGGATGTTCCTCAGACATTCCTGTATTGTTTAAAATGCAAAATAGATGCAAATGTTTAAACTCTTGAAGTTTTCCTTTCTCAGTTTCCTTAAATCCGTAAAGTATAGTATATCTGACTGACAGCTTATTTTTTTTATATGACTTACAGAAACAAACATGGGTTATAGGGAAGGTTAGGTTCCCTAATTTTGGGAAAGTTTCACTTTCCACCTATTGTTCTGATTAAGGATAAACGAAACTGTAAGTGTACAACGTCAACATTACAACAATAATGTAATACTGCTTCAGTTTATGAGTGCCAGTGAACAATTCTTGATCAGATAAGGGATATGTAAAATTACTATCAGCGACATTAAAATGTATTTAATAAATTCGCTGATATAGCTACTTTGATCTGATAAGTTGATCTTACAAAATCAGTTGTGACTGTAACTTTAAATATCAATGAAATATTGTAAAGTACAAAAAAATGAGGAAATTTACAAATAATCATGTTGCACACAGTACTCACAACAAATAATTAAGTTGCACACAGTTGAGTAAGTAGCCTACTAGCAAGTCAAAAGAGGTTTTCGCACAGGACAAAAAACTTGAAACCGAAGAGTAAGGACGCTATCTAGTGGAGGGACTTTATGGCGCTGCATTGCTTTAGAGTTGTAAAAATGTTGAATTAGCTTGCAAAAAGATAATTATTATTATAACTTTTTCATAATAATGAGACTTAACAGCCTTTGCTACAATGTTTATTTTTCAGCTTAATAAAATATATTCATAGTTTTCTTGGCCACAGGTCTTTTTTTTTTTTCATGAACACCAGACAGTTCTGTTGAAAAGTTATTTGTGACCCTGGACCACAAAACCTGTAATAAATATACAGGTAAAAAAGGCCATTTGTGCAGTATATTCTACTGACCTCTAGTGTTAGTGTGTGAAACTACACATAAATATATCAAAAATCATATTAACATGTACAGTAGTTTACCCCCCCCCCTAACAATCATAATAATAATAATCACAATAATCTAACACATTTCTGTCAATACATTTGTGAACTCCTTTGTACAAATAGTCAGATGTTCTTGCTTCCTTTGAAACACAAGATGAAGCACAAATGTGTGAGAAGTATTAAAGTTAAAGATTTACTGTTTGTAGCAGATTTTATTTATTATTATTATTATTATTTTTTTTTTTTTTTTGAGAATTTGATTTTTTTTCTTTTTGTGAATTGTATTGAATCTAATTAGTCAACAAAAATCATACCCATAATTCGTACATAATACAAGGATTAAAAGAGAATGCAATGCAACTTTTGAATACTGCTGTACACTTTTATTTCTTGCATAACTGTTTTTAAAAAATATATTTTATGTCATGATTTGCTTATTTTATTATTTCTGGTGTCACATGTCCTAAAGGTGTTTTTCTACCCACCAGTCATAGTTTGGTCAGCACTGGGTGGTCCCTCAGAGAGTTATTGACCACATACTGCAGCAGAGGAACATCTCCTGTGTGACTCTTGCTGATCAGAGCAGACTGGCAGAGTCCTACACATAAAGTGAACAGACATCAGGTAACAGTATTAACATTGCTGGGGAAACAAAAGCACACGTAATTTCAGAATAGGAGAGCCAACAGTATCATTACACAGTATTTGTAGAGCTGGTTTATCAGGGTAGCATTTACCTGCTGCAATATCTCAGCTTATTACAACACTCATTACCATAACATTAAACAGACTTTAAAAATTTGTCTTTATACAACTTCTAGGCACCCAATTTACTTTAAGCAATGAGAAGCATGCTACCATCTGGCCAAAACACCCCAAAATGTCAAGTAATTACATTTATCAAGCAATATATTTTAATGCATTTGTATTTCGAAGTCAAATGACTGTTACTGAATTTTTACCTATGTGAACATAACTAGTCATAATGAAAGCCGCCATAAACCTACTTGTTAATACCAAGAGGAGGCAAATAGTAGAAAGCATCTAAATGTCAGGAGCCAGGCTTAATCAACAGAAACAGGAGACAAGTGCAACTGTGATGTGTGCAAGTGAGACTTTATTTCGAATATTTAAGGCAGAAAGTCCATGTTTTTGTTTGTTTGTCCCCCTCAGATAAAAGGAGGCGAGGCTACTGTTTGCATGATATTGATTTTTATCAAAGTTTACCATACAAGTACTTTTGTTCAATGGCTGTTGGGAAAAGCATGATAATACACTGAATAGAAAGCTTAACACAATCTAGATAGAAAATTGGGGAGAATGACGTATAATTTGCAAAGAGCTGAGATTTTGAGACCGTTCAGGAGGCTTCCAGGCTGGTTTAACTTCATTTCCAATGCCATCAGATTTCAGTGGCATATAGCCTACTCTTCTCATTTACTGTAAATTCAAGTTGCTGTTTCAAATACTGTAGCCTACCTTTATGAATGGTAAAATTGCACAAAAAATCCCTTTTGCCAATATTTGCCAAGAAGCTACTGATTATCATAAATTTTTGTGCTCAAGTTATTGAATATTTTATCAGCGTGAAGATTCCAGCATGAGGACCTTGCTTTACCACACATCTTATGATGTTGTAAAGTAAGTAATCAGTATACACAAATAGCAATTTTCACTCAGAAATTGCTTGTAGATTTTAACAAACAATTACAAAGAAAAGTAGTAGAAAAACTGAAATAGTATTTTCTTGTAAAATGTACTTTAATAATCTTTGTTTTATGTACAACTTTGTGTCGTATGTTCTCTCAACAACAGATGTCACACAACAGTACTTAAAATAAAATAAAATAGTTATTTGATTTTTTATTTTATTTTATCCTATTTTATCCATGTCATTAAAGTAAAATCACTTTCCATTTTACCTTTAAAAATTTTAGTATTTGTTTTTAGTTTTATATATATATATATACACATCTCAATATAGTTCTTCTTTAATTTTAGTTTTAGTTGTAGTTATTTTAGTAAATCAAGTTAAACTAAATGAAAATGAGAAATATTTCATTGGAAACTAACTGAAATAAAATGTTTACTTTGTGTATATACTTAATTTTATTCCAGTTAACATTTATTTTATTTCAAGTAACAAAGTGTTTTTTATGCTTTTACTTATATAGCAAATGTAAATGGAGGTGTTTTTAATACACATACTGTAATGCACTGTACTGCTCTCAAGTGGCATACTTAAAATAAAATAAAATAGTTATTTGATTTTTTATTTTATTTTATCCTATTTTATCCATGTCATTAAAGTAAAATCACTTTCCATTTTACCTTTAAAAATTTTAGTATTTGTTTTTAGTTTTATATATATATATACACATCTCAATATAGTTCTTCTTTAATTTTAGTTTTAGTTGTAGTTATTTTAGTAAATCAAGTTAAACTAAATGAAAATGAGAAATATTTCATTGGAAACTAACTGAAATAAAATGTTTACTTTGTGTATATACTTAATTTTATTCCAGTTAACATTTATTTTATTTCAAGTAACAAAGTGTTTTTTATGCTTTTACTTATATAGCAAATGTAAATGGAGGTGTTTTTAATACACATACTGTAATGCACTGTACTGCTCTCAAGTGGATGACAGATTGTCTATGCAAACTCTCAGCGAGAGCATGCTAGAGCATTTCTGGCTTGTTTGTGCAAGACCCTGTTGTGTAGTTCAGAGAGTGTTCATTTCAATATTGCCAACTTAATGAAATGCACTTTAATTGCCAGTCTTTGCAGTAATAGGCATGCACGTTGCCCCCTGGAACACTGCCTCCCACACAAAGTAATGAACTGAAAGTGTAAGTGTGTCATATGGTAAAACTGTTTACTTCATCTCATTACTGGCGTTTCAAATTGCACATTTGTCTGTGTGTGTTTGTGTGAGAGTGTGGGTTTCACAATGAGAGAACCAGAGCACAATGCTCAGAAGAACGCAATCCCAGTATCAGAGACTGGGTGGTGGGGCATTCTCAAAGGAGAGGCCTACTTCCTCTGTCGATTCGTTAATTAGGTATGCACGGATGCAAACAGATCTCCCTGCCCACACATAACTCATCAGCAGTGAAATATGGGGCATGACTACCGCTGTCTTTGAATCTTGCTCTTGCTGTTTAATGACAAGAAGAGATGCCTGTAAATAACAGTTTAAGTCCGCTTGCTGAAAATCAGATGCCGTGTTCTCGTATCATCTTCTCCCATTGCTCCGGGAAGCTTATGTGACGCTAATTGTTCCTGCTACTTGTGCCAAGTACCCACAGTTCTCTGACACAATCTACAGACAGGGCCCGGTCCCTCGGCTGCTCTCAGTGTCTGTTTAAGGACTGAAAGGATGCGTCTTGCCATCTGTGGAGAGCGCTTCTCTTCCTGTTCCCGGCCCTGATTGAATTTGCTCTTCCTTTGGCTGTCAGTGCATCACCTTGATATATGCTCACAAACCCTCTCAGAGGGCTCGAGTAAGCAATACAAAAAAAAAACGAACCTCTGCTACTGAAAGAAAAAAGGAAAATACATACAAAACTGTTAACATGAAACAAAATAATTCAAGAGGTTGCTCCTTTGTTTTCTTCAATTGTAGCAAATAAATAGAGCTGTATTTAAAAAAAATGCATTACTATTATAAAAGAGCTGTTGTGACTGTCTTCTCATTTGCATTTAGAGGTGGCTGCCTAATATAGATAAAATCCACTTACATTTTTAAAAAATAATTAGCGCACAACAAAATTAGGTAACTTGTGTAACCCAACAATAAAGTGATATGAATCATAAAGTATACAGTTGCAGTAAATAGTTTTTGTGTGTGTATTTAGAATCTGTGTGTGTGTGTGTGTGTGTATATATTATACACACACACACAGACAGGATTTAGTATTTATTATTTTTATTATTATTATTTCTTGAAGCAGGGAATGCGGTACTTGCTTTCTTGCAGCAAGTGGCAGTGTTGTCTACATAATGTTATGTTTAGACTGCAGTTTGCCATTGCCTGCCTGAAGAGAAAGTGTAAAATAACTGTAATATAGTGATCAAAAAGACAAATTTACCTCGATGATGAGGTACCTAAATGTTGTAATTGTATAATAATAATAATAACATTATTATTATTATTATTATTATCATCTTCATTATTATTTTCTGAGTAATTAGATGTGGGAATGTTTTCATTTCAATTTTAACAACAACAACAACAACATTATTGTTATTATTATGATTATAATGATGATTATTATTAGCTTTGTTTTGAAATATCTGTGCTGAAACCCTGAGGCCACAGTACAAGGTTTCTGAAAGTTATTTAACAGTTAACACAAGGTCATAATTTTACTTTTGTGTTTGATTTTGATTATGCACTTATGTGTATTAATTTTTTTCTTAACAAAAAAAGGTAACTAGAATAGAAGTAAAGCTTTCAAGCAAGTAAACAAAGAATGCAACTGAATGCCAGTTGAAAAGTGTCATGATGAGGACTTCAGATATAAGCTGGTACAATTATATTTATATATATATATAT
>NW_015505296.1:503493-511979 GCF_001515645.1 Sinocyclocheilus grahami
ACATTATTATTATTATTATTATTATTATTATTATTATCATCTTCATTATTATTTTCTGAGTAATTAGATGTGGGAATGTTTTCATTTAAATTTTAACAACAACAACAACAACATTATTGTTATTATTATGATTATAATGATGATTATTATTAGCTTTGTTTTGAAATATCTGTGCTGAAACCCTGAGGCCACAGTACAAGGTTTCTGAAAGTTATTTAACAGTTAACACAAGGTCATAATTTTACTTTTGTGTTTGATTTTGATTATGCACTTATGTGTATTAATGTTTTTCTTAACAAAAAAAGGTAACTAGAATAGAAGTAAAGCTTTCAAGCAAGTAAACAAAGAATGCAACTGAATGCCAGTTGAAAAGTGTCATGATGAGGACTTCAGATATAAGCTGGTACAATTATATTTATATATATATATATCAGATATAAGCTAGTACATTTTATTTTATTCTACCATTGTATTTTTTCTACATTGTAACAATGTGCTAAACCTGGTCTGCATAAAATTATGCTTGAATGGCAGGTGCAGTTGTTTGACTTTCAAATCACTTAGGCATCTTTTTTTATTAACCTTGCATATAAATAAATACAGATTTAAATTTCTATGGAGTTGCATGTGGAAATGTCATTCCTCAAAACATCAAACAAACTGCTTTAGGGCAATGCACCATCGCAAGCCCTCTAATGTGAAAGGCACTGACACCTGAAGCAAGGTGCAAAAAAGACAAATGTCATTTTTTCAGAAACAATTAACGAGAGAGCCTTCAGATTTGAGGACGTCTTCTCTTTCCAGGCTGTTGGCTTCTCTGTATGGCAGAGCGAGGCTGCTGTGGAGCTCAGTCTTATATCACTCGCTGCTGACATCTCCCTGTCTGAGCAAGTCAGGCCTCAATAGTGCTACATGTACACACACACACTGCTTCACATACTGCAAGAAAACCTTCTTCACCTGAATATTAAACAGTGCTGAGATCTCCAGCTTTTAAAAGGATGTTGTTTCTGTGTTTTCTGCTTGTAGGCAGCAGTAGTCAGGACTCTGCAAGAGATGATGAATCTCTTATTACATTATTGACCTTTTCAGAGCAACGTCACGGGGCCATTTAGATTTAAATGCTTTCAAGATATATTTTGTTAACCATTAAAAATGTAGACTCTCTGCATCCTTTTACAGAAAATGACCATTTACTACAAATCAGTTATTTACCTATTGCTAAATGCTCTGCAAAATGTCTGTTTGTGGATCTAGCATTTGGTAGATAGCATTATTGTTAAATGCATACAGGCATTGCGTTTTGTGTGTGTGATCTGAGTGTTTATTTACTTAAATTTTTTTTGAAGATTTTATATATATATATATATATATATATATGTGTGTGTGTGTGTGTGTGTGTATGTTAGGGGCTGTCAATAATAAATAATTACAATTATTCTTGTAATTTATTTTTATTTTTGGAGTTTAAAATTTTGGAGTTAAGATTTTTACATTTTTTGAAAGTTTTCTTATGCTTACCAAGGCTGTATTTATTTATTTCAAAAATATAGTAAAACAGTAATATTGTAAAATATTGTTACAATTTAAAAATTATTTTCTATTTAATATATTTTAAAATGTAATTTATTCCTGTGATGCGAAGCTGAATTTTCAGCATCATTACTGCAGTCTTCAGTGTCACATGATCCTTCAGAAATCAGTCTGATATGCTGAAATTGCTGCTCAAAAAGCATTTTATTATTATTATCAGTGTTGAAAACAGTTGTGCTGAATATTTTTGTGAAAACCGAGATACATTGTTTCAGGATTGTTTGATGAATAAAAAAAAAGAAAAAGTTTAAAGAACAGCATTTATGTGAAATAGAATTTTCTGTAACAATGTAAAGTCTCCACTGTCACTTTTAAGTGCATCCTTGCTAAATAAAAGTATTTCTTTCTTTCTGTCATCATACAGTGGGGAAAAAAAGTATTTAGTCAGCCACCAATTGTGCAAGTTCTCCCACTTAAAAAGATGAGAGAGGCCTGTAATTTTCATCATAGGTATACCTCAACTATGAGAGACAAAATGAGGAAAAAAATCCAGAAAATCACATTGTAGGATTTTTAAAGAATTTATTTGCAAATTATGGTGGAAAATAAGTATTTGGTCAATAACAATAAATAAAAAAAATGTTTTTTCCAATTTAAAAAAAAATATTTTTAATATAAATTCTCCCACCCACTCATCTGTTACAGAACCGCTTCCTTGCATACAGCTGCTAACATATGTGACGGAAAGTTTCAATTCCTTTATCTCCATACTGCTGACACCAGAGCTATTTACACCACCCAGTGTGTCTGAAATGGATGTCCTTTTGTACAGTCACTTCATTTCCCTTCCCCATTATTCTTGGTTCTGCCTGTGAATGTCCTATAATTGCCATAGTTGAAGTGCTAATGATAATGTTATAACTTGGATCAATTTGCTGTGGCAATTGGACCTTTTTAATTGAGTCGATTATCAAGCCTGTGTGTGTTGAAGCTTACAGAGCCAGTGCCAGAGAGAGCTCTCCCCAGGTCGAGTGTATGTGTGTGTAATGTGGGGATTAAGTGCCCTGGGCCACAGATAAGGGTTTGGGGCAGAGATGGAGGAGGAGACGAGGAGACGAGGGCAGATCATAGAGCCTGGGCTGTAATATTCCTAGACACTCACCACATCTGAAGTTAATCCAATCACGAGACATGCCTTACTTTCATCAGTCCCAGACGACACTAGCATGAGGTCAAGAGCAACTTGTATTAGCACAATGATGTCAGAGAGAAATGGTGTAGATAATTGACTTTCAGTTCCTTTCAGAAGAATCCTGACAGCCAGTCGGCCTAATGCAAAACAGAAACGATTGCCAGCCATGTGTTTGAAAGCATCTAAACTCATGGAAGCGATGTCGGCTCCTATTCCTCAGTCATCCTCCGTCTGGAGCAATGGACAGCCTTGTTGAATTATCTCAAACGGAGTGGGGATGCCAACATGTCTCTATGCTGAAGACTCGCAGAAGGCTCAGAGGAAGCATGACTGCAGGTCTTTGTCATGTCATGGTCGCACTTGCTCGACGAGTTCCTGCATCGGAGCGATTGCTTGTTGATTTGATCGGCTTGATTACCAGCTAGAAATGGCTTGAGGAAGTTCTCTAGTTTTCTAAGAATTATCCACGATCATATCCATCATGATAGCTTTGTGTGCTGTCATTAGAAGCTGAAGTGTATGATTTAAAAATATTTATTTAAAAAGCAAGACAAAGTGGCCACAAATTAAGAATTTGTTCCCTCATTTTAAGTAAATTGCGAATTTTTTTTACTAATCTGTTCCCTAATTTGTGGCCAAGATTTAACTCAATTAAAACTAAGGAATAAATTAGTGCAACGTAGCCATGATTTAACTAAAACCAAGGAACGAATTAATGAAATTAATTAATTAATTGAAATTAATTAATTAATTAATAAAGATGCGGTCACATTAGCAAAATTTGGCACGCAAAAAAGGTCCACTGTCTATTGTCAATAGTGTAGCGATATATGAAAAACAGCTCACACAGAGGTCGCAACCAAGCAACTTTCTGTTGGTCAAAGTAGCTAGACCGTTGCAAAATATCCATATCATGATGGATTCCTATTAAAATCACTGGATTTCGCCTGCAAAAATTTGCCGAAGAAATGTAATGTAACTGTGGCCGCACCTAAAAATGTGGAAACAAATACTCAGTTTGTGGCCACAATATCTTTTCTGTAGGAATTCATTATAAATAGGCCATTTTTAGATAAATTATCCACTGCTGTGATGCCAAAGCAGCTCTATAATAACTGCCTGATAAAAGCTATCTGTTAGCGTAAATGCTAACGGTCCGTGCTAGCCAGTAAAACCCTGAAAAATCATTCCAGCATTAGTTGGTGTAAATTTGGGGCAGGACTATCTATAATGGCAGATAGAGGAGGTGCTATCATCTGTTTGTATAAAGTCTTTATATTATCAGTTCTGTTGGTGATGCTAATGTTTCAGTTCAGTTGTGCTACCTCAAAATATCATTTCTTCCCCTAGTATTAATTCAAGAAAAACTAGAAACAATAAGAAAATGCTTTCAGTGATTCGTGTCACAAATGTAATGATTTACGAGCAGATTAATGCATTACTTTTGTTACACACATACAGCGATGCAGAGCTTGTGAAAGGCAGTGCTCTGAAATAAATGTTTTATGGCCTATTTAGGGCACATGAATGAAAATATTCTTCAAAGGGACCCTTCCAGGACTTTTTTTTTTCTATAAAGCTGTTCATATCTGCAGCGAAGGGGCCTTTGTAAGGATACCAGATTCTGCCTAATGTTCCATGAAGACCATGGTGAATTTATATTGATGGGACTGTTGACTCTGAACTCCATCGCCATGATTTTTTCATAAGCCATGGGGAACAAGAAGTCAGTCAGCTGACAGGTGTTAACACTGAGAATAGCGCTGTGAATAAGAAATGGGACACGCATAAGAGCGCGGCTGGATTTTCTCTCTCTGAACGCCCTCAGAACTTGTGTTTTTCTGTGTGCACTCTTAAGAGTATAGCTAGAGGTTTTACTGGGACTTTGTAAACACCACAATGTATGTCAAATCTTGATAGCTGTAAAACACAGGACCGTTCCTGGCTTATTATCTTTTAGTCGAGCTCCGCGTATGCTATCCTGCTCGTCAGCACAGCCGAGCCCGCTTGGGAGAGCATTGATTATTTTGCCATGTGCCGGTGAGAGAGAGAGAGCAAGCGAGAGAGATGTGATTTTTCTTTTGTACTCCTTGAAAGAATCAAGAAAAATAAATATTTGTGCATGTATGTCAGAGGGGGGCAAATACAGTGTGTGTTTATGAGGGTTAGTGTCACAGCAGCGCTCCTCTGAGGAACAGTCTGCCAACCCCAGGCTGAGCCGCATTCTCACTAGTCAACTTTACTGCCTTCATTTGGGCTGACGAATGGCTGGCTGACTTATCAGCTCCTCGGCCTGCCGGCTGTAGTGAGTCCCAGGAGCTCCAAAGGACCCACCGCCTCTGGCTCGATACATCCGCCTCGCACTTCGTTTTCTCTGGCTGCTGCGACAAGAAGGAGGGAGGCCGGTGCTTGTGAGGACGACTTCAAGAGCCGGGCTTCTTGCAGCTGTTCTGTCGTTCAGCGCCTACCCATGGGCTCTTGCTTTGCTCAGCAAACATACATCAGACAGATATTAGAGTAATCCAAAGGTAGTACATTACCCGGTGTGCCAAGGGGACGCTCTGCCGGTAATGGATGCCTGTGCCGCCCATCCCCTCTGTCAGCCGCTTCACGGCTCCATGAAATTCTACCGCTAAACCTTTTTGCTTATGTCATTACCTGAATTTATTTGGAAGTAATGCAGCCGGTATTTTATTCTTAATCACACTGCCCAAAGGATTGAGACATATTTTCGAAAGCAAGATACAGCGTGCATGCTCTTATGAAAGCAATATATTACCTGAGCACTTAGCAACCCAGAGAGAGGAAATAAAACTAGCCACACGATTCTTGTAGTATGCTTATAAGACTATATTACTATCTCGCTGCAGCCCCCTGTGGGCCCGAGGCTGTGCGTTATGGCAAGTACTCCATCTGTGATTGCATATTTTACCCTCAGGTTATTACAATTCAGATTTGTTTGCACCAATTTACCGTTTATTGTGTTTTATGGTTCACACTCTATCAAACGTTCTTAAACATGCTCTGCGGAGTAGTTTATCTCTCGCTCTGAGAGGTGTTATCAGATGAAATTTGCAAATTGAGTTGCGTGCGTACGAGAGGCTAACGTTGTTTTCCATACGGCAGGCAAATAAGGGGACGGCAAACTCCGAGTCGAGATTTGTAGGCAGCCGCAGACACCAAAAGGAAGATGATCGCTCTGAAAGGCCCCCTTGACATCTCCACATATGGGGGGCCATATGTTTTCTTGATAGACAAGCAAGGGCGAGCGCAGCACAGCAAAGCACAAACAAGTTCTTGGCACTTGGAGCACTCCGCCTCTGAACAAAAGGAAACACAACAACAACAGATTCACAAGTGTGCTTAGCATAGAGCTTAAGGGTGGTTTCATATCCACAGCCAAAGTCTACTAGATCAAAATAGACAGAGGAGAATGCGATACGCTTATTAAGTGACATGCACACTGTATGCATCTCTTTAGTATTTGTAGGTATTTGTAAGTAAAATGTGCCTCTAAAAAACTGAAATATAATATCTAATTTAAGAAGTCATTAGGTTTAGAGTAGGGGTGGGTTAGGGGCTCAAAAACATAAATATAATTGTAAAATATAAATATATTCATATTATAAATATACACTTCAAGTGAAGTTTAAAAAAAATATATTTTTTTTATTCAGTAATGATGCATTAAATTGATCAAAAGTGACAGTAAATACATATTTCAAAAATGTTTCTTTAAAAAAAACTGTTCTTTTGAACTTTCTATTAATCAGAAAATCCACAAATAATACACAGTTTTCAACATAAAACATGACAACAATAAGAAATATTTTTGTGCACCAAATGCTGAAATTCAGCTTTGTATTACAGGAATGAATTACATTAAAAAAAATATTCAAATGGAAAACGGTTAAAATATCACTGTTTTGCTGTATTTTTAATCAAATAGATGCAGCCTTGGTGAGCATAAGAGGCTTTTGTCAAAAACGTTTTAAAAAGATTTCTTTCAGCGATAAAAAAAATATGATCCAACCCCCAATTTTTGAACAGTATTGTAAATGATTCATAAATAATTAGCTCTTGGGTTTTAGCTGTGGTTTGTGCCTTTACATCTAATCAAAAGCATTAGCCCTGTTGCTAACCACCACCACCATAACCGTGTCTAGATTTTTCATGACATTTTTCGAACTCTTTTTGCTAAACCATTTACAGCATCTTACTTCCATTTAAACAATTTATAAACAGTTTTTTGTTTTTTTCATCTGAATTTAGACTTTATACAGTACATCTTCCCTGTAATATGCATGAAGTGTCCAACATTCCACACATATTACAGCTGGGTAAAATAACATTTTAATTAACAATTAAAATGTTTTAATTAATAAATAAAATAATTAATTTCTGAGATTAATATTGGCTATGAATTTTGACAAAAAAATATTTAATTGATTAATCCAGCATCCGTTTTTCACTTCCTGAGGTTATGTTTATGTTTTTCCTCACTTCCTGTGATTAGCGTCATATGCTCATGCTAGATGAGAAAAACCACTGGAAATAGATCTGAACATTCAATATGGCGGCTCTGGTAAAGTACGTCCCGCCTTCTAAATAAAAGAGCCAGTCTCCAATCGGCATCTGAGCTGACATGTGCACTGGCTGGATCTAAACTATACAGTATTTAAGGTTATTTGAGGGTAGTGTGGCCATGGAGTCGGAAATAACATAGATATAAGTTTTAAACACATGAATGACCAAACAAATTTGTATTTACAAATGACAAACTCAGCCTTCTAGAGGATACCTGTACACTCTAAAAAATGCTGGGTTAAATACAACCCAGTGCTGGGTAAAATAGGGACTAACCCAGCAATTGGGTTGTTTTGACCCAGCGGTTGGGTTACTACCCAGAAGGTTGGGTTAAACATTTAACCCAACTGCTGGGTCAAAACAACCCAATTGCTGGGTTTGTCCCTATTTTACCCAGCACTGGGTTGTATTTAACCCAGCATTTTTTAGAGTGTACATGCAATTCTCAGTTATGATGTTGGACAGAGTGTGTTGATTCGAAACATGGTGGAACTATAATATAGATCATATCTATAACTATATTGAGATCAGTGAGCAAAGCAAGTCTGTAGCAAGTGGTATAAAGTTAATCACTCAACTTTCATAATTTGCTTCATGTAACAAACTGTATAAATATGTGATTTATTTTTAATAATTTTGAATTCAGATGTAGTTTTTGGGGGTTTATTGCTCAGTATATAATTATTTTGTTTCGTTTAGGCTACTTACTGTAACGGGGCTGACAAGACGTGAGACATGTGGATCCATCTGCAGGCTTTATTTAAGAGACGTGGTAAACAGGCAGGGTCAAAACACTGGCAAACAGGTATATGGCGGGCAAAACACAAGAATAGTCACAGGGCTAGTGTAGGTCACCGATAAGCAGACAGAATCACAGGGGCGAGACGAGAGGGAGAAATCCAAGAAAACAGGCAAAGATCAAAACCCGCAAAAACAGGCAAGGCAAGGCAAAACAAGGAAAACACGGAGACTCGGAAAGGGGTACAGGCTAAACAATACTCAGCAGAGAAATGTGGTTAGAGTGGGTGTTATATAGTGAATGAGGTAATTAGAAACAGCTGTGTGCAATGAGTGCAATCAGGGCAGTGTGCAAATTGTGCAAAGAATGATGGGAAATGTAGGCCGGGGTGCTATGCAACAGTTTGTGTAGTGCGAGAGTCAATGTAATGGAAAG
>NW_015505296.1:514424-514721 GCF_001515645.1 Sinocyclocheilus grahami
TATGGCGGGCAAAACACAAGAATAGTCACAGGGCTAGTGTAGGTCACCGATAAGCAGACAGAATCACAGGGGCGAGACGAGAGGGAGAAATCCAAGAAAACAGGCAAAGATCAAAAACCGCAAAAACAGGCAAGGCAAGGCAAAACAAGGAAAACACGGAGACTCGGAAAGGGGTACAGGCTAAACAATACTCAGCCGAGAAATGTAGTTAGAGTGGGTGTTATATAGTGAGTGAGGTGATTAGAAACAGCTGTGTGCAATCAGTGCAGTGTGCAAATCGTGCAAAGAATGATGGGA
>NW_015505296.1:514749-527748 GCF_001515645.1 Sinocyclocheilus grahami
GGTGCTATGCAACAGTTTGTGTAGTGCGAGAGTCAATGTAATGGAAAGGGTGACATCTGGTGGTGAATAAACGGAAGTCCGTGAACCGAATTCGTGACAGAGCTCCCCCCCAAGGAGCGGAGAACCAACAGAACCAGACAGTAGACCAACACGGCGGGGCAGAGGACCACCACGGCGGAGCCGAGGACCACCAGAACCAGACAGTAGACCACCTCGGTGGGACAGAGGACCACCACGGCGGAGCAGAGAACCACCAGAACCAGACAGTAATGGAAAGGGTGACATCTGGTGATAAATAAACGGAAGTCCATGAACCGAATTCGTGACACTTACGTCTTATGAATCTGACTGTTCGACTTGGAGGTACAAGTTTCCCAGGTTGTATGAAGGCAGCATAAGCAGCGTTTATAGTACCATTCAATTCAGATTTTATTGCTGATTTGAACTATTTTATTGAAATATGACTTTGGCAAGTAGTTTTAAAGATTTAGGTAGGCCTATTTCCCCATTCAGTTATACAGAAACTGCATTTGCATGACTGACAATAGCTGCCCGAGTGAATGGAATGACTTACTTTGAAATAAGCCTTGAAGTAAAAAACAAGTAAAATTAAATAGACATATCGAATTCAAACAGGAGAGCAGATGACAGAGACTGTAAACATCATCTGGAGTTATTGTTGTCAATTTATTGAAACTTAAAATCATATTCTTATGTAAAAATCTAAATTATGTTGTTATATAATAAAAAAAATCAATTTAACAAAAGTGTGGTATTGACAACAAAAGTCTTGCTAGTACTTAATAAAAAGATGACATTAAACAAATATTATTTAACGTATACTTCATGTTGATACATAAATTTGGGGGTTCAATTAATATTTCAGCAAATATATTTATGATTACAAATTTTATTGCTATGTAAGATTACTTGTGATTAATCACAGAAACCTGTATTATTAATCAGTTAAAAAATTTTTATCGATTCACAGCCGTGTTATGTATGAATCATCAAAAATTAACACAGTGGAGGAAAGGATTTCTAAAACTTAAAGCATCTTTAATGGCTTGTAGCTGCTTCATTTCAGGGGGAAACATATGTTTTATTAAAAACCTTTATAGGCCTCTAAATGAACCTCGTTGATGGGAATTGTAAACATTTTATTAACTACTTTGCTCTAATAAAATCATCTAATAAATAACTGATAAAGTTACTCATTGCACGCGTGTCAACAATGGGAGGTGTTGCTGTATTTGCAGACAGCAGAAGCGTTGCTTTGTTCACTCTGTTGATCTTACACAAGGCAATTTATAGCAGAGATTGCAGCTATGCATCATTTTACGGTTGTGCATTATACATAGAATTATTCAAATACATGAGGGCATGTCATTATTCACCATCTTTGGGAAGTTCTGCCATGGGGAGGAGGCTCAGAAATTAAAACACGTAACCTGGCCCAGACCTGCTTATATATTATAATACCAAGCTCTGAATTTCTCTCATTGTTGTGAGGTTTCATCATCTTCGTACAGTCTGCATCTTCTCAAAACCTTTTCAATATCCCCACCCTCCGCCACATCACTTAGCACACTTCTCACATTCTCACACTTCTCACATATCAAATCATAAGAAACGTTAAATGGGGTCTTTCCATTTTTGCCCTTCTCAGCACATTAATTAAAGCTAAAACGACAAGCGTTGTGTGTGTAGCCCTAGGCCTGTTTGCCGAGAAAAGGCCCATATCAGCTCACATATTTGAGTTCACTCAGGTTGGACTTCTGAAATATTGTGTCTCTCACTTCCAAACGAGAAAAATCACTTCCCATTACTCATCACCGCATCAGCCAAGTTGACAACCCTCCCAAAACGCCAGCATTCTCAAGGGAATTACACCAAGGCTAAATTTGTTTATAATTTGGGCTCTCATAAAAAGACTATTTATGCTCTAAGATAAATAGGGTTGTTAATGTCTTTCATCAAGCTGCCAAAGCTGGATTTAAACCATCAAACAATTAATACCAAATTTTCGAATCACTCATTGAGTCAATGTATCGATTTACTCGCAGTGTGTTAGTCATCTGAGAGCCACATGCACCTTTCATCCAAGAGTTATTGCAGGCAGCTGAAGCCTCAATTTTAGCACCTCTCTGTCTGCTTCTTTCAGCGAAACTCTCAGTGTTTGCAAGACCTCATCAGTCCTCCAACTCAACTCAAGCGCTTTATATTTCACACAGAATGACTCTTCTCACTGTACAAAGTCCAACTCGGAGTGACGACAGGATGCTGGAAAGTGATGGGGACACAAGGGAAATATCACATGTCTCTTTAGCCTCCGGAGCGATGGTCTCTTAATATAGCTAATGAGAAAGGGGTGGCTATGAATCCTCATGAAGCAGTAATTGTCAGGCCTTCTCTTTAGAAGAACAGCTGTGTATATATGTGTGCGTGTGTGGGTTTGAGATATTAAAGTGCCGTTCCTAGCCTTCTGCCTTCCTGCCCTCTGGGTTGACACTTTTACTTGATTACCGAGGAATCATTAGGCCCATCTGTTCTTAAGTGCAGCAAAATGGCGTGAAAACTATCACAGGTTTGTAAGTAGTTGGAAACAGGATAGTCTGGAAAGCTCCAAAAGAATAAATGAGGTAATAATTTGTTTAATTTGTCTGCTAAAGATAACTTTGTGAATTTGAGAATACGCGGTTTTGTGAAGCATATTTTTTCATCTAGGGTTTTATCAGAACACATTGACAAATGGTTCATTAGTTTAGGGAGTGATGATTAGTAATAATTATGACTTAATTCATATAATTATGAATAATTCTGACTAATAATTATGATGATTTCCTATTGAGGAAATACAATATCCAGGAAATTACTATAAATGATCCAACAACTTCTTCAAGAGAAATCAGATCTTACTTGATCTTTTGAGATAAAAAAGTTCATTGTAATGTGAAAACAAAACTGTAGTTCCCTTTCATGGGAACTTCGAACTGCATCCTCTAGGTTTCCCCATAGCGACCCCTAGAGGACGCAGTGTCTCGTTCCCTACTCAGGGAACCATGGTTACATACATAACCTGAGACGTTCCCTTTCATGGGAACTTTGAACTGCGTCCTCTAGGGGTCGCTATAGGGAAACCTAGAGGACGCGGTTTCTCGTTCCCTACTCAGGGAACCATGATTAGATACGTAACCTGAGACGCTTTCCTGGAACTCAAAACTTTCTTCCCAGTGAAGAAAAAAGGATAATTCGTTGAAATTAATGCCTATTTTACGCCACATGCTGAAGCCTTGTGTCAATGAAGCAACAGTGTACAGTGATCTTTGGGTTACTACATTACTAAGTTACTATATGATTTACATTTAAATGGAATGTGTCGTTGATAACTATTGCAAACTTCACTGTCTATTTAAGTGAGTAACAGAACCACATTTACATTGCAAACTGCAAAAACATAAAGGATATGGTGGAGAATGTTGGGAAAAAAGAAAAAGAAAAGCTGCTTTTACTGGAAAAAAAATACTAACAGTGGATCCCAGAGAAAAAAAGCATGATATGACCCTTCAGCAGTGCTGTATGTAAACAATGGATAGGCTGAGTCAAATAAGTTATTTAGTGTGTGTGTGATAGGCAAGTGAGCTGACAGTGATAAAATGGACAGATTATTGGAAATATGAGCTGTCTTTCTTTTTAGACCGATCTGTTGGCCATGCTTAAAAGTTTGCTAAGAAGAAGGAACAAAAATAAAGTCACTTCATTTTCACTCTCAAGGAAGTCTAGCTAGTAACTGTAATTGCGTGAGAATTTAGTAGCCAATAATTCATTGTTATTCCATCATTTATTTTATAGCATGTAGAGCATTATCATCTGCACACATATGTAATCATCTGTAATCTGTTCAGCAGATCATATTTAGATGGTTCTTCTGTATCACGAGTGCATCTGTTGGAGAAATCGGTTTTATTGCCTAGACTAGAGTCATTACAAGGAAAACAAAAACTCACAAGGCTCAATTGACTAATTATTAAAACATGATTACATTTGTTTTATCACCATTAGCAATGTGGCTCAAAATCAGTTTGTGTTAGGTCAGTAACTCTGCAGTTACTGAGAAAACATTAATTTAAATCCTTATGATGTGCCCAGATTCTATTTTCCAATTTAGCTAATAAAGTGCATAAATGATTCATGGCAGACACATACATAATTCATAATTAGATTACCACTTGATGGAGTGGAAGTTATTAATTGTGACGATGCATGTGCGGCCGCTAATTCTTGAAATCATTTGTGTTGTTTTCTTTATTGGCACAATGCTCCGTGAGCTGTGCTGCGCTGCTGCGTCTGATTACCAGGCTGCATTAATACATTCTTACAGCAAATTATCTCTTTCCTGGGACAGGCCAGACGTTAGTGATGGCCGCAATATGCATTTGCCTTTAAAACTTAAGGGGGTGATTTAATTTATTGAAAGTGTCAGATGGCCCCAGTAAGTAATTATTTCAAACACCCTGAAGATGGCAACTAATATATTCCAGCACTGTAGGGAACACGTTGTGACTAAGCTGTCCTTTCTTCTGTCCATCCGAATAAACTGTCCTCACACAATCTGAGCTCTGCAAACCATATGGAGCTGTGCGTCAAATAGATTATGCAGAAAGTAGGAGTATGCACTAGTGTAAACCTCTTTAAGTCAAGTTGCTTTGACTTACACTAGTAGGGCCGTAATGGGTGTTAACACTATTGTATAGCGGAGTTTTTTTGGTTGGTGTAATTTCAGTTATGGGATAGTTTGACATTTGTAACCTTTCTCAATGTGTTCAACCCCTTCAGAAGTCTAGATGATGAGCATTACTTAGTTTTGAGGCTTATGTGAATTAAAAATAGGGATGTTAATGGGATAGTTTATCTCCAAATTGTCATTATTTACTCATCCTCTTTTTCTAAAACCATATGGTGTTTTTCCCACCCAAAACAAAATGAACATTTTTGAAAAGTCTTCCAGCTGTTCTTCATATATATATATATATAAACGACTGTTCTTTATATATACTGTATATATATATATATATATGTGATAAGAGAATTAAGTGATGGCCATAGGTTCTTTGTCCTTAGTCTATTGATTTTTTACCTCCAGAAGGATCCAGTATGTTATAATTATTGAGCATTGGATTTGATTCAGGTGTACAGAGTGGAGAGTGTGACTTCTTCGATTTTAACAGGGCTAAATGAAAAAGCACCTAATTTTTCCATTTGCAAATGTGCTTTAAGTAACCCTTCAGTTTAGTTGGGTAGTATTATTATTTTTACTACAACAAGTGGTTTGTTTGCAGTTCTGTGCCGAGAATGGATTAACCGTATTTCAAGTGAATTTGAAGATGCAAATATATTTATTGTCTTCAAGATAATCAAATGTTTTCGATTCCCAAGTCATAAGAGTACATTTGCAATTGGCTAACATCTATGTAAAAAAAATTGTTTTGAAAAATCAAAACTTTTATTCACCAAGGATGCATTAAATTGATCAAAAGTGACAGTAAATACATGTATAATGTCACAAAAGGTTTCAAATAAATGCTGTTCTTTTGAACTTTTATCAGCGATACAGCTGTTTTAAAGATTAATAATAAGACTAAATTTTTTTTTAATGGCAAAGCAACTTATTAGAATGATTTGAAGAAGACACTGAAGACTGAAGTGATGGCTGCTGAAAATTCAGCTTTGTACCACAGGAATAAATTACATTTTCAAATATATTAAAATAGAAGACAGTTATTTGACATTTTTTATATTATTTTCCAATATTACTGTTATTATTACTGTATTTTGATCATATAAATGCTGCCTTTATAAGCGTAATGGCAAATTTACACCGCAAAGGTGGCACAAAAGTGAATTTAGGTGTCTTTACACAGACTATTTATTGCTGCTCAGAGGTGGCATGAATGCATTTACACAGCCATTACAACGGTATACTTTAATACTAGGATCTGGCTTTAATGCGGCATTGCACCTTTACACTGGATTTTAAACACAGAGCAGCCTTAACTTAGCAGTATAAAGAAACTTCTTTCAAAAGCATTAAAATTAGTTATAATCCATCCCTGATATATTAACTTTAATTTAATAATTAATGCATTTAGCAGACGCTTTTATCCAAAGCGACTTACAGTGCATTCAGGCTATATATTTTTTACCAGTATATGTGTTCCCTGGGAATTGAACCCACAACCTTTTGCGCTGCTAACGCAGTGCTCTACCACTGAGCCACAGGAACATAACTGTACTAACGTTACTGTAAATTAATCTACAAATACAGACAAAATAGTACAAAACAATGTACAAGAGTAATCATATGCATAAATGTCACATATAGAGTTAGGGGAAAAGAAAGATAAAAACAAATAACATTATAAAACATTGAAAATAAATGTAAAAATAAAGGCAAAATGAAAGTAATAAGGAAGAGAAAGAGCAAATCTAATAATGACCAAAAGAAACTTGGGATTAGAGTTTTTTATGCATAGACATTCAGTCTAGACCCTTAGAGATCAACATGTTGGGCATGTCTCAATAAGCACATACAGTAGGAGTGATTAAGTAAACCGGAGGCCCTGCATTTCACATGCCTTTAATCTCCATAAACAAGCACATTATATGTGATGGCTCATCAATACGAGTAGCATTGAAATAAACTGACACTGAAGAGTGATATCATAAACGGAAGCCCATGCATTGACAGATTGAGGATAGCAGTCACGACGCTGACCTCAATAAGAATTAGTGCGCTAACAAACAGAGTGATCAGCAGCGGTCATAAACGCGCCACTGTAAATCACGCGTCGCTTCAACTTCACGTCTCCCACACAGCCAGTTTATTGCGTCTACTGTCAAGTCGGGCTCATTGTCTTCAGGCAACAGGGTGACCGTGTGTTTTTCTGGCTGCAGAATAAAGAGAAAGAGAGCTCTGTTGTCTGGCATTTGGAACTGTCAGCGATGTGCCACTCACAAGAGTGTGTTCACCAGGGAGAGACTGCTATCCAACTGTCTTCATGTACCTGCTAATTCCTGTTTCTCCTGCTCGGCTGAGCAGGACTCCCATCACCGGCGGCCCCAGGCAGCTCCGATACTCAACCCCCACTTAATGCTTGACAGTTGGCTTCTTAACAAAGATGCCAGGAATATAATTAAATCATATTTACCTTTGATTCCGAGCCAGCTTTGTAATTAATTAATTCACCCAGGGTGTGTTTGAATTACATCGCTATGACAAGCCCGCCATACTTTGGGGGGCAAAAGTTCGACTTCTGTTCTCATTTCTGGTGGCGAGGGTGAATCAGCGGAGTAATAATGACCTCTGTGTGCAGCCTGACTCTCATCAGGTTGAGTGGCTCTGGCTTAGAGGCTAATGTCTATAGACAGGGGGTTTCTTATACATTCATGTAGCCTTTAATTTTCCCTGACCTTTCGCTGTGAAGTGGGAAGAGTATTCCAGTTGACGCTGTCATTGCTCCGATCCAAAAATAGCAGCAGAGATCCACAACATCTGCATGATGAGCCCAGACGCAGGCCGCAGAGCTGGCCAGACCACCCGCTCCCAAGGTTGCGGACGCATTTCAAAGCGTGGAATCAAAAAAGTGCTGGAGTCCTTTTCGGAAATTCAGTGTTTCAGACATCTTCAAATCACTGTCAGTTGATGAGCATCATTTATTGGTCAGGAGAGAGAATGGATGCTAATTCACTGCTAATTGAGCAATGAGATGGGTTCACCAGTATTTCCATAGTTTCTGTGTGTTTACTTGTCTTGGATGTTGTTTTTGACATTTTTTTGAGCTCATTTCGATTGTAGTAATCTCCTTTCAAAAACATTAGCCGTGATTCAGTATATATTTCCTTGAGAAGTATGCTTAATTGAACTGAATGTGAATTTTACAGTCCTGTTCCACATGTACATACTGTGTACTTATTATAGTGATTACAATAACTGGGTAATGACTAGGTACAAACCCTGAATCTACCCCGAAACCTAACCATAACCTATGTAGTTACGTTATAAAACCCCAGTACTTTCTTAGGTAGGTACATTGTAAGTATATTGTAAGTACGCATACTGTAAACAAGTGTAGCCAGTATATATAAAAAAAAACTTGAACTTGCAGATAATATAATATTAATGAAATAAAAGGTAATTCGAGTGCACTAATGTGTATTTACAAATTTACAAAATACGTGACATGGAAGTTTCAATAGAAATGACATTAAGGTATATTTATTAGCTTACCATAAATGCTTGTCAGTACATTTGGAAGTACACTTAAATTTTCAAAGACAATAGAAATAATTATGAAATTACATATAAATATGTACTTAAGTCCTATTTAAGTGGGTGGAAAAAATACTCTTAAGCTCAAATGGTTGCATTTAAAATAAATGTATTCTATAAAATATTTTCATTTAATTGTAAATAAAATGCAATTGAGTGTCCAAAAACAGGAGTGTGTGTGTCAGTCAAAAATATTATTACAATTTAAAACAATACTTTCCATTTCAATATATTTTAAAATGTAATTTATTCCTGTGATGCAAAGCTGAATTTTCAGCATCATTACTCCATTCGTCGGTGTCACATGATCCTTCAGAAATCCTTCTAATATGCTTCATTCATTCATTCATTCATTTGGTTGTTTGTCTTTTTTAGCTTGATAGTAAAAAAAAAAGCATTTCATGCCACCAAAATTTAGTTCCGCAAGGTCAGTAATTTGTAATTCAATAATACTTTAAATCTTCTCTCTTGTATTTTTATGAGACATTCACATCATTTGAATTCAGTACCATTTCCGCACATTATCTGATTACAGAGGAGACATATTCGGCAACCCACTCATTAGAAACAGTCCTGTTGGTCGGTTTAAGTACCTCCGGCATCAACACAATAACAAAGACTTCTCTGTAATGGTTAGTGATATTTGTTTCAAATGCACACAACAATTAGTCAAGGGAAGAAAGAAGATGAAGCCTTGACTGTCTGCCCTTATCCCGAGGATGCGGCTCCCACCCCCAATGTCTGAGCTCTTGTCTGTGGGCGCAGTGGAAGTGATTTATCTCAGCGTGAAAAGACTTGTGATAATGCCCCAGTAGGATGAGGCCCAAAGCCCTGCGTATTGAATGCTTCAATGCTGTTTGCATGAAGTTCATAGCCCTGAAGCAATGATAAATGTCAAGTGCAACAAATGTCCTGTAAATAAGGGCCTCCAGCACTAAGCCATGGCCCTGTGACTGTCAGAACGAGGGAGATGTGTGTGTGTCCAGAAAGACGCTTATCTTCCGGAGAAAAACAGAAATCCACTGCCTCTCACGCACAACAGATATACTGTATATATTCACTGTGTTCTGAAGGCTTTGTCAGAAGATAACTTGAGGAGTGTGTGTGTCATTTCATGTTGTGCTGTGATTCCCAGCCAACAGTGTGTGTGCCTCAGGGGGTGCTTGGAAAGATTTGGCTTTATTAAACCTATAGAAATTGTGACAAAACTAGAATCATCAAAAGGTTAAAATCATTCATTGCTATTAATCTTGTCTTTTTTCAGTTTCTTTTTTTCCCACCTTAAAATGGATATCGGATGCCCAAGTTGGTATGATTCTTTAGGGTCTTCATGAAATGTCTGCAACATACATTTTCACTCAGAAATTGCTAGTATGTAGTAGAAATGGAAAGTAACACAATGAATTAACCGTGAAAAGCAGAAAAACATGTATTACATTTTTTAAATAGCATTTTTTTGTAAAACTGTACTCCAATAATGTTTGTATTATTTTTTTACAGTGTAAGTAAATTTTTTTCATATGAACAAATACTTTTTACGCTTCTAACTTCTGTACTATGCTAACTTGCTATTGAAAATCATTATTGCAATACTGTATTGTTCAGCATATTTTAGTAACATTGTAACATTATTTTCAAGTTTTTTTTAGAATTGTACGCTGTAAAAATTATTTTTCATATCTGTAAAATAAAAGATTATTTAAGTATGCTTTACAAGAAAATCATTTCAGTTTTTCTACTTAATAATTTTTAGTACAGTGCCATTTCTTTGGGGATAGTGTTGTTACTGGAAGCAATCCAGGCCACTACTATCAGAAGCAATGAGTATAACTTGCAGCAGTTTTGCTAGTGATCCCACAGAGTAAGAATGCATTTGCAGGCCTGTAAAATCCAGTGGACAGAGAGAATTTGTGAGTGAGTCAGAACAGTTGGGTTGTGAACATGCCTGACCCATTTGCTCACTGTGCACAGACTATAAGAGAACAACTTCAGCTACCTCATGTGGCAATGTCCTGAAAAGACAGAGAGTGAATTCTTTCATTAATACCCACATAAAGATATCGCTCCGGTTTAAACTGCTCAAAACTAATTTCCAAAAGAAAAATAGCCCTATTTGCCACAGATTATCCCCCGGCCCTCCCCTTTCCCCCCTTGAGGTGCCTTTATCTCATTTCGAGATGTTATTTAAGGACCTAAGTAGTTTTGGGATTCAAGTGTGTTCACTTCAAAGTATCATTTCATTTATCGATTGGCTCCCTGCTGGCCTTCTGCTCTCTGCTGTTAGAGCCGCTCACGGCTCTGTGCTATTAGCCAGGCTGTCTGTAGTTGAACAATGTCATGTTAAGTTTACAAACAAGCTCTGGTGTCAACAAATTCATCTAGAGGTTAATTCAGCAACTCTAACAATGCAACCTACTTTTTCTTCTTTATAGGAGAGAGAAATTGTCAAATTACTTCTTATAAGTGAATTTCACAAAACCTGTCAAGAATATGCGAGTCATTTTTAATCCCAAAATAAATAGAAATTCATAAAAATAAAGTTTATTCATAAACAATCATATTTTAGGACCATAAACAAAGGCAGTGGATAAATAATTATAACAGTTTTCACTCAGAAATTGCTAGTATGTAGTAGAAATGGAAAGTAACACAATGAATTAACTGTGAAAAGCAGAAAAACATGTATTACATTTTTTAAATAGCATTTTTTTGTAAAACTGTACTCCAATAATGTTTGTATTATTTTTTTACAGTGTAAGTAAATTTTTTCATATGAACAAATACTTTTTACGCTTCTAACTTCTGTACTATGCTAACTTGCTATTGAAAATCATTATTGCAATACTGTATTGTTCAGCATATTTTAGTAACATTGTAACATTATTTTCAAGTTTTTTTTAGAATTGTACGCTGTAAAAATTATTTTTCATATCTGTAAAATAAAAGATTATTTAAGTATGCTTTACAAGAAAATCATTTCAGTTTTTCTACTTAATAATTTTTAGTACAGTGCCATTTCTTTGTAACTGTGTGTGAAATTTTACTAGCAATTTCTTAGTGAAAATTATATTTATGCTATTTTTTCCAATGTAGTGTGAAAAGTATCATTCCCAATACTATTGTTTAAGAGATATTGTTTAAAGCATTTATATATTATATTAATTGATGTCTTAATGTGTATTTATGATCATAACACTTTGTCTAGGATAAACAGACACCTGAAAACACATTTTAAATAAAAAATAAAAGTTGAATAAAAAGTAAAATCTATTTTAATTTTAAGATGTTTTAAGTTTAAACAAAATAAATAAATTTTTTTATTAATTCAGCAAAAAAAAAAAAACAGCATACTACAATAATGAGAAGCTAAAAAGCCTTCTTTTACTTAAATTAATTTGGATTCTGGAGTGAAATGTGACCTGGGCAATTTATGCCTGTATGTTTGTATGTATGTATGTATTTGCTGTAGAAAATGAGACTCCGGTTATAATAGCCAGTGTTGGGGAAAGTTACTTTTAAAAGTAATGCATTACAATATTGCGTTACTCCATAAAAAAGTAACTCATTTCATTTATCGATTGGCTCCCTGCTGGCCTTCTGCTCTCTGCTGTTAGAGCCGCTCACGGCTCTGTGCTATTAGCCAGGCTGTCTGTAGTTGAACAATGTCATGTTAAGTTTACAAACAAGCTCTGGTGTCAACAAATTCATCTAGAGGTTAATTCAGCAACTCTAACAATGCAACCTACTTTTTCTTCTTTATAGGAGAGAGAAATTGTCAAATTACTTCTTATAAGTGAATTTCACAAAACCTGTCAAGAATATGCGAGTCATTTTTAATCCCAAAATAAATAGAAATTCATAAAAATAAAGTTTATTCATAAACAATCATATTTTAGGACCATAAACAAAGGCAGTGGATAAATAATTATAACAGTTTTCACTCAGAAATTGCTAGTATGTAGTAGAAATGGAAAGTAACACAATGAATTAACTGTGAAAAGCAGAAAAACATGTATTACATTTTTTAAATAGCATTTTTTTGTAAAACTGTACTCCAATAATGTTTGTATTATTTTTTTACAGTGTAAGTAAATTTTTTCATATGAACAAATACTTTTTACGCTTCTAACTTCTGTACTATGCTAACTTGCTATTGAAAATCATTATTGCAATACTGTATTGTTCAGCATATTTTAGTAACATTGTAACATTATTTTCAAGTTTTTTTTAGAATTGTACGCTGTAAAAATTTTTTCATATCTGTAAAATAAAAGATTATTTAAGTATGCTTTACAAGAAAATCATTTCAGTTTTTCTACTTAATAATTTTTAGTACAGTGCCATTTCTTTGTAACTGTGTGTGAAATTTTACTAGCAATTTCTTAGTGAAAATTATATTTATGCTATTTTTTCCAATGTAGTGTGAAAAGTATCATTCCCAATACTATTGTTTAAGAGATATTGTTTAAAGCATTTATATATTATATTAATTGATGTCTTAATGTGTATTTATGATCATAACACTTTGTCTAGGATAAACAGACACCTGAAAACACATTTTAAATAAAAAATAAACGTTGAATAAAAAGTAAAATCTATTTTAATTTTAAGATGTTTTAAGTTTAAACAAAATAAATAAATTTTTTTATTAATTCAGCAAAAAAAAAAAA
>NW_015505296.1:528410-585096 GCF_001515645.1 Sinocyclocheilus grahami
TACTTTTGCGTTACTTTTTAAATCTGGACAGGGCTTGCTTGTTTGTTTTTAAAATAAAAAAGTTCTATTTTTGGCAAATATAAAAGCCTTTTCACACCAAAAGTGAAATGAATGCGTCTCAGGCTGAAGGGAAAGTACATTTACGTCCGTACAGTAGAATGCAGAAGAAGAAATTTCAACACACTTCAGCAATAAAAAAAGACGCACAAATGTTTGTCTAGAGTAATTTGTGCTTATTAGTACGGTTGAACTGGATCATCGAAGGTCAGAAGCAAAGACATTGGTTAATAGAATGGGATTAAATACATAAAGGATATTTGTGTTGTTTAACATTTAATTATTGCTGGTTTGCGTCATATTCTTGAGTTGCATTATTTTTATTCATTTTGAGGAATACTGAATCTGTGTTTTTTTTTGAGTGAGTGAGATGAATTAATGCATATTCATATTTATTTTGAACTACAGTTACATCTTCTGATTTCTCTCAACATGGGGACAGGAGAGCTTTCAATCAATAAATTGAAAAAAAAAAAGTAACTTGTGTTACTTATTTGAAAAAGTAACTAAGATATTCTCTTGCAAATTAAAAAGTAATGCGTTACTTGAAAAAAGTAATCTGATTACGTAACTTGCGTTACTTGTAATATATTACCCCCAACACTGGTAATAACAACATATCTATGGAGGAGGAGAACACATTTACAAATAAGCATGACATAAAACCGACATGCTGTGCCGTATGCAAACATACACATGCACCCACTTTGCTGGATTAAAATGGTAGCATAAATTATCAAATTCTGTTGACTACCGTCAGCCACATGACTCCTGTGCTTTACAAAACAGCCCTGACAGTACCGCCTGTCTCTGGCCTGACCGGGGCTATATAGGCTCAGCCGTATATATTCATTTCCTCAGTCCCGCCGGTGACTGCGCTCAGCCGATGCAGACAGGATTTATGGGCCACTGGCTGCTAGCTGATTAGGATACTGCTTGTAAAACGTATTTTGGCATGTACAGAGGTTTTACTGGAGCTCTTCCTGTCAGGCAACTGCAATACATCAGTGGCAGGAGGGGTAGAATGAAAGGCGCAAAAACATCCAATATGACGCCATGTTTAACCTGCTGGCACTGTTTGTCCCTCTTGGGGCAACACCACAGACTTGTGATAGTACACTCTCAGTGTAATATACCCAGTGATACCGTGCAACCGTCCCATTTTTCAGTCTCTGCTGTATTAAGCCATTGTATGTTATTCACTGGTGTTTGTGCACTTAACTGCTGTCTCGGTGGCTACATGAGACCTGTTTCCCAGAGAGCTGCTCATTCCCATCATCTCCTGTTTCATAGCTAGTGTGAAAAGAAGCCCGGTCTGGCAAAGCGACACGACGGTGTCCACACCATGCGCAGGAAATGAGGCTGATGTCTGCTACCTGTCACCCCACCTCCACTGTGATTTGTGCCTTAGTCGGTCGGACTAGTGCAATCGGGTTTTCACAGCACCAGAAGGATAAAGATGTCACAGTTGCTCACAGCATGTGAGATTTTTAATTAGACTTAATCGAACTCTCACATTCATACATCTCCCATATAGCCTGTGCTATGTAAATAGTGTTGCATTCTGCTTAGTTGGGTTTGGAGAAGGGTGTGGAAACTGATACACTTTAGGAAAATAACAGGTTAACTAAAAAAGGGCACTACTGTCAGAGTTGCTTGGATTGTTTTTATTTTTTGTCTTACCCAATAATTTATTCAAAAACACACAAAAAAGGTCATTTACATTGATTTTGATACACACATTTTTGGGGGTCATAAAAATTGTCATAGTGAAAAATATGATGTAAATAATGTCATGTAAAAATAAATAAATAGAACATTATAAGAAAAATATATTACAAGAAAATTTAAATAAAATACAATTGTCTGTCATTATCTTTAATTATTATTTGTTTTGTGTTATTATTTTACTTTATAAATATTTTAACAAAACTGCTTCACTAATTAAAAGTGTTATTCAAAAATATTTATGCATTTTTATTAATATTTATTGAATTAATGTAGGGTCCTCAAATCTGATTGGCTGAGAGAAGTGCAATATTGTAGTAATAACAGAGCTCCAAACGTTTCACTGTTTGTATCACTCTGCTTGTGGTATTTCTCACAGCGAGTGTCATGGCGGACACCCAAATCCACTATCATTTTATAAGTAATACTGTTTTTGTGTCACAGAATGTAAAAGTTTTTTTTAGGAAAGAATGTACTTGTTTAGACTTCAAATATGCTGTATTAGATGCAGGTAGGCCTAATTACACTCGCTCGGTCCATCTCTGTCTAATAATACTCTACACTACACAATACGCTGCTTTTAATACATTAAAACAATAAGCTTTCAATGAAACAACTCAAAAATTCCTTCGTTACTAGTTCTAATGTTTTCGAATTAGTAACGGAGGCTTGAGCTCAGCTATTAAACTGGCAAACTGAGATTTGAATCCGTGGTGGAAGGAAGTAGTTCTGCACAAAAGAGGGAGTTTTTAAACATAGATGTGTATACGTAGATACCTCATTAGCGACTGTTTCTATGGGCCGCTATACGTAAGCCCAGAGCCGTTCAATTGGTTTGAAATTTACTTTGTGACCAATGTAGTATTGTGTAGTATGGATGAAATCAAGAAGTACTATATCCATCCTGTTGTCATGTGACCTACCAGCATCAGTTGCGTCACTGCCATCCATTAGAGAGTAGTAAGCTACCATATGTTGCCCGAGGGTGTTACCAGAATGGCTGCCGGGTGAACTGACTTACCTTAAAGGGACTTTGATGGCACTCTCAATCCTGCAGTGTAGAGAAGCCAAGCAAAGCCTCAGATCACCCCTGCCTGCATCCACTACAGCCAAAGCAATCCTTTAAAACAAGGCTGCTGGTTGTTCATCAAGAATATTGTCAAGCATGTCCGCTAGGAAGTGGATAAACAATTACTCTCAAGCAATCCGCCGAGGTGCATTAAGGTTATTTATGGCCAGTATGTAAATATATAAATTGGGCCACACACCAAATCAAGCCCTCTCCTGGGTGCCATGCAAGTCATGCTGTCTCCCATTAAATCACTGATGCGGTTAACAACGGGCAGCGTCTGCATATGATAATGCCCTCACTGTAAAAAATGCCTCCTACTTAGCAGCCTATGAGTGCGTGAGGTGACATATGCTGAGAGGTACAAGCGCTCCTGTAGGATCAATAAACTCCACCAGGTTTTGGGATTTATGAAGACGTGCCATCGATCAATTAGGGACGGAACCGCTTTAAGTGCGCGGAAAATACCAATGGGTATTATAACCAAATCAGAAGTCAAATATTTCAGACAAATATTTCAGAGGTACTGCAGTAAAATCACTACAGTTTGTTACTGCATAACTAGCAAGGCCTCTGAGAAAGAAAGAGAGGGAGTTATGCTGATGGCTTTTTGGCACTTGAGAGAAAGAATAGGAAACTGCTGGTGTGGTTGAGGGAGATGAGATCCATAACTCTATGAACAATCTGCAGGACAGTGCACCGCTGCTGCTAGGTGCCGGAGACTACAGTCGTGATACAAACGAGCTCAGTTTGCAGCGCCTGCTTTTCCCTTCCCACCGGGGAGATGGAGTCATTTGCTAGATCACTCTCCCTTTACTTATCACTCAAAAGAAGTAGCTTTCAGGGTGCAGCAGATAATCATACATATTCTATGTGCTGGCAGGCCATAAATCTCAGTCGCTATTTCATCTTCCAGTCATTCATCTATCACCCTGGGAGCTGGATGGAGCACAGGCTGCTTCACAATATATCAAATTAGTACCTGGGATGTTTACCAAGATAATGCAAGACACCAAGAACGGGTGAAATATAGCACTGCCGCATTCCTCAAATTAAAAGGCTTCTCGGTCCTGCGTGTGGAAGGATAGTTTAGAGCTGTTAGCCTGTGGTTAGCATGTGTGCTTTAGCCTGAGCTGCTTGTGTTGACACCACTAACGCAGGGACTTTGACACAATGCTTGGGGTTGTTCTTTTTATGTAAAAGAAAGAAAAACGTGATGAGGAAATGAAACAATATTGGATTTTTTTTGCAATATGTTCAGGGCTCGATAATGCAAATGCTTCAAGTTTTCTGTGCATATTTACCAGAATTAAATTAGGTCTAAAGCTGGGGTCGGGGGAAGAACTGCTGTGTCTGTTGAACAGACTTAAAATCAATAATAAAATCCAATATCTAATTTTGTTACTGTCTGGCAATAAATAATATGAAATACTAAATTCAGTTTAGCTAGAGCAGCAGCATTATAAAAAATGTCCTTAATTCATATACATCTCATTTTATCTTCAGCTGTGGTTGTAGTCTTTGTTTATTGGTGAAGGATTTGTGTGTCCTTGTTTACAGTGCTCTGAGGTTAGAACTACTAACCTAACAACGTTTTTTAGGTATGGCATGACAGCAGCTCAACTTCAGGATAGAGTAATATTGCTAGTAAAAGCTGATAACATTTTGCTGTAAGGTTAAATTTAAACATTAGTGAATACATTAGGTATCATGAACCTACAATGAAAGGATTTATCTAAAATATTTATTAGTTTATATTAATGTTAATGTTATATTAATTATATTAATGTTATTGCAACTATATTATGGTCAGTGTTGGGGAGTAACTAGTTACATGTAACAAAATTACATAATTTAATTACAAAATGAATATAACTGTAATCTGTTACAGTTACTGAGAAAAAAACATGTGATTAAATTACAGTTACTTCTGAAAATGTTAATGATTAGGAAGAGGGTTACATCTGAATATTTTCACACACACACACACACACACACACACACAGGTTTGTTTTTGTGAAAAGTGG
The DNA here is from genome assembly GCF_001515645.1 of Sinocyclocheilus grahami. NCBI lineage: Eukaryota > Metazoa > Chordata > Actinopteri > Cypriniformes > Cyprinidae > Sinocyclocheilus > Sinocyclocheilus grahami. Next base: position 533,292 of record NW_015505296.1, read on the forward strand.
GGACATCCCATAGGCGTAATGGTTTTTATACTGTACAGACCGTATATTCTATTGCCCTACACCAACCCTACCCCTAAACCTACCCCTCACAGGAAACTTTGTGTTATTTCAGCTTTTCAATACACTCCATTCTGTGTGATTTATAAGCGTTTTGAAAAGTGGGGACATGGGGTAATGTCCTGAAAAGTCACCTTCTCCTTGTAATACCTATGTCATACCTTTGTCATTATACAAATTTATGTCCTCATTTGTCACAAAAACGCGAGCACACACACACACACACACACACACACACATGTTGTGTTTCCATGTTTTATGGGGACATTCCATAGGCGTAATGGTTTTTATACTGTACACTCTGTATGTGCTAGTGCCCTACACCAGGCCTACCCCTAAACCTACCCCTTACAGGAAACTTTGTGCATTTTTACTTTCTCAAAAAAACTCATTCTGTATGATTTATAAGCTTGTTTCCTCATGGGGACCTCAAAAATGTCCCCACAAGGTCAAAATTTACTAGTATTACTATCCTTGTGGGGACATTTGGTCCCCATAACGTGATAAATACCAGGTACACACACACACACACACACACACCATACACATACCATACTTTTACATATTCTTAAATGATTGAAAAACTTTAATTATCTGGAAAAAAAGCACTCAAAATCATTAACAAGATATATTTGTTGATATGAACAATTCTCATTTGTCACATGAATCTATAAGATTAAAATAATAAAATAAAATAAAAATCCTAAATATTAGATCAACTTCACGCTTAGAATAAACTTTAAGCTACTGGCCATAATCGCTTCAAGGACCAGCCAAATTTCCACAAATTTTCAATTCTCCACAACAGTTTGTCAAGATTACATTTCATTTGCATTTGTGTCCTCTTTTTGTTAGTGAAGAAATAGTTTAGCATTTAATTTACACTTTCGGTACAGTAGCTCAACCACAGTTTAACCTAGTTTGACAAGCTACAGCTTTTAAAATAGCTTCCTCAACACTGGTGGTTTGTGTATAATAATTATATGGCAAATTGCCTTGCCACATTAGAGAGAAAGACAAACCGATGCTGTTAAGCTGACTCATGACAGCCCAGTAAGTAATGACAGTCATGAGAAGATCAAATGCTTGTCTTGTAATTAGCATGGCAGATAATCAGGGCAGTGAAATATGGCGGCTAATTGAAAGATTGCCATTTAATACAGTTATCTAGCTGATCAATATGTCCTCTCATCAGCACAGACATCTTTGTCTTCATATCCACATTTCATCTGGAGAGACACTGAGTGAATCTAACATAAAATTTATTGAATAGCAAAGGTGCGCTATCATTCCTGGTTTCCTTCGCTATGCTTCACTTTTGGCTTAAATGGATGTTTTCACTGGTACTGTAATCCATTCTGACCTGGCTGGATTCATTAGGGGCGGTTAGCCAGCAATAATTTTTGCAGATTACTGTACATAATTCACAGCGCAGTTCTGCAGCTGATGCTGGCACACATTTTTTACCACTACCAACCCCCTTTACTGACACTGGGACGGTTTTTGATGTATTACACAGAGGATATTTATGGTGAGGGTATGTGGAGGACCTTGTGTTGAACAGAATCTCTCCTACACCCCTCCTAATGCACTCAAAGTATTCTGCTCTCTCTGGAGGCCGTTCTGTTCGCTTTAATAGTGTTAGTCCAAACCAGAACCGAAGATGAATAGCTGAGAACAGAAGAAAGGATTCCCAGTAGAGTGAACATGACATACTTTGAATTTAAAGGCCAAATTGACTGATTGTTATCACTTACCATAAAGCTGGGGATTTGCCTCTTTTTAAGAACATAACAACGTGTCAGAATGTATGGATCTAGATCAGCGATTGTCAAATCTGGAAGAAGAAACCACAGGCCACCTAAAATCTGGAGATGCATTCTGTGTGTGAAAATTATTTAATCTGTTTTAGCTTAATATACAGAGACGTTCATACCTGACACAGCAATATTGGCATAGGATCTGATTCCTGACGAATGGTGGATGAGAAAACCTGTTTAAAAATCATTCGTTTTGCAATACCACTTTCCAACACTAGTGGCAGAAATGACACGCTTATCTTTAAGAAGTAGCCAGTTGCTAGTAAGGAATTTCCCTCAGTCAGTAAAGGCCCTGTTTTTCCATAACTCTCTCATGAACTTGCATTCGTACCTAGTCTACTTTGACATATACAGAGTGAGTGCTGTTCAGTCTGAACTAGCTGATGCACAAGTCAATGAAAGTCACATAACACTGTGTCTTCCTTCACATTAACGACACTTATACTATTGGATTCCAATAAATGCCCTCTGGGCATATTATTTGGAAAATCATTAGCAGCAAACAGCAGAACTTCTTTTTCCTACTGAACGCACTCACCTCAGCAAACTGCAGGTTTTATTCCCTGCATGTGCAAAATGGAGGAAGTTAGGATTTAAATGTTAATAGCAACACATAATTTGCACATGCATTTCATAGAATAGCTCTTCTGTGATGTTTTTCATCTTGTGAGCTCATCTCATCTGTAAACTCACTAGTTTGCAGTGTAAATGTAGATTTTTGCCTTCAGATTTTGTTAGTATTATGTTCAGTCCAGTTCATTTTTTAGCTATAGCTTTTGCATACTGCAAGGGAGGACACATGCTGTATCCCTATGTATAGCTTTTCAGATTAAAAATGTAATTTAGGGAGATTAATGTATTTTATTTGAGGTTGCTGTGATCAGAAATTGCTGTGCTAGAGAGTGGAATCGCCTCTTGATTATTGAATTTTTATGGCTGTGTAATTAATTACAGATTCCCTGTTTTGTTCTTTTTCTTTCTCTCTGACATTTTAATTTCGACAAAAAGCCACGCTCCCCATGCAGCCTTTCTCCAGAGATCCCTAATGGCCTATAAAACACAATGACTTATAGATATGTGGCAGACATCAGTTCGCCAATGATTGTTTGAAACCTTGCTGATCACATGAAATTTAGCCTGCTCCTCGTAACCCCAGGATTCATTCCTCGTCAATTAAATTGTGGCAACAGCGTCCTTTCAGATGGATGGAATCTATCATTGTGTCATCGACCAGGAATTCATTATTGGAGGCAGCCTGGAAACTTTTCAAAAGAGTCATTAAGGCCATTATTTCTTAAAGACGATTGTCATTACCTGAGAAAGGGAGTGTCCTTGGTTCTCCTTGCATAGGCTGCATTTAAGAGCCATGAAAATCAATCCTGCTGTCAGCCGAGCCACGCTACATCTTTGGGCCGACAGGTTTGAAAGCTTATATCAAACTAGGAGCCTTAGCTGCCATCAGAGGCAGCAGTTACCATGCCATTTGGTGAACGGCTGATATAAATCAGACATTGCCTGCTGCTGTCACCTCGTCCGGATGAAACCGACTTTGATTGGTTGCTTTAGGTTGCTATTCATCTCTTTGGTTTTGATGCACAGAAGACAGCCTTTGCACAGAAGAAAAGCTTTATTGACTGTTAAAGCGGTTTGAAATTCGTCGTGTAGATCAGAATAAGGAACTAATACACCTTCATAAAGATCTCTCAGCTGTAGTGATGAGGACTGACATTGAGTTCATTCAGTTCATTCACAAACAAGATGACTCATTCAGTAGCACTCTGAGTCTCATTCAGTGAAGAGAGTGTGTTTGCTCAGTTCCAGTGAATCAAATTGATTGAATCTGTTCACTAAAATTATTTTTCAATCTTTCAACCAATTTGTTACAACCTTGATTTCATTCAGTTTATTTATGGATATCTCTGAATCTTCAGACGCAAATCACCAACTCGCTCAATTAAGGACGTGTATTCAAGATTTTTTTCAAGATTTTTTATTTGTCACATACATGGTTATATAGAGAATATATGACCAGCAGTGAAATGTAAGACTCAGTAGATCTCAGTAGATAGTTCATTCAGTAGATCCAACCAATGAGATCCTCCTTCACAGCCAACACTTGAATGCCATTTGTCTTGTGCGATATAGTCAATATTAGAAGACAGGAAAGCCTGAATCAGTTAATTGAAGTGAATGAGAACGAATTAAACACTTGAAAGATTGGTTCAAAAACCATGATTCATTCACTAAGAATACACCACTACTCAACTGGCCTTCAGTCCCATAGTGCCAGTTTTAGTATAGCTTTGAAAACAGTGACTTTATCTGGCAAAGCCACTGAAACAGACGATATATCACATTTATTAACCTAGTCACTTCAGAAGTCTTAAAGTACTTCCAGCCAAATATTCCTCATAGTTCATTGTGGCATCACTGGTTGTTCGGCCTAAAGAATAGGTTTTGTCGAGTCATGCATTGATTTCCCAGTGCCCACTCCATCTGCAAGACACTGATCTTTTCTGTTGTATTTGCGAGCGGTGTAATATATGTCCCCAGGAGACAAATCCATCCAAGAGTGTTTATTTATTATCCTGCGGCTGTGCCATGCTATCCCTTGTCATTGCGCTCTTTTTCTGCTGTGTAAGCACAAATCAACAAACCACACATCTCTTCTGAAAACTACTCCTTACCTTCCCTCTTCGTACCCCTTTTGGTTCACAATAATAGCTGCTGCACTTACCATATTTCAGGTCTAATTGGATGATGACTGCAAATGCAATTTAGGGCACACACTTTAGAGGGAAGAGTTCCTCTGTGACATTGTTAGGCATTGGGATGCCACCTTCCATCTCGAAGAAAAAAGTGTAATTGCTGTTGAATGAAAAGAGCAAATCTGTTGATGTATGCAATGCATAGTGGCCTGGGATAGTGAGTGGATATTTTGTCCAGGTTGCAGTGCCTTGGCAGAGTCAGCAAAAAACTGTGGAGTAGCTCATTGCATGTAGAGACCCCACTGACAGAAAGTGTTGTTCATGCTGGTGATATTAGCACCTTATGCAAAATGCTTGCATGACAGAATAAGTTGGCATGAATGTTCCCAATATTTACACAGGCTAAACAATAAACAAAAGGCGTGCAACTGAGTGGGCATTTGCCTGGTGAGGATACACTTGTTATCTGCAAGTTCAATGGGTCAGTAAAAAAAAAAAACCCTATTAAACTGTTTCTTAGAAAAACAAATCGACTCGTGCTCTCAACATGCAGAAACATTAAGAAAAAAAAATCGGATCAATAATTCTCTTAAAATATCAGATAATTTGACTTGGTGCAACTCCCCTTTTTAATAATTCATTACTTTTTTTCTTAAAATATATTAAAAAACCTTTCAATTAATGCTTAGGAATGCTAATACACAAGGTATTCAAGGTGTAAGTAAAACATGTTATTTTTTACTTGAGAATTACACCACCACATCATTGAAGGCATTAAACCTTTGTTGAAAATGGTATCAAAGTTTTTCCAAACCAACATGAATACCAATTTCTCAGAACATTCAAGGTGGATGCTCTTCTCGTCACTGACCCCTATGCCAGTAAAGAGCTCGAATTTCTGATGAATTCCTCTTCATTTGGCCGTGGATCAAAGCAGAATTTATTATTCTTATATCCTCTTTATCAGAGACGTGAATATCAGGCAGGATTCATAAGTCAAGGCAGTAAATTGGATCCGGTCTTTTACTCCAGCACCCCTCCTCAAAAGGGAGATCTATGGGGCGATTTCCCAGCCACCCAGTCATGAAGAACCAGGAGATGTAAATGTCAGTCTGGCTCTCCTTTACACTCAATAAAGGCTGGAATTGGGCTTTGCTCTCCCCCAGTCGATTGCCCATCTAATGAAGAAAGGCTTAACCATAACTCTAAAAGATTCACTACTGTTTATGTTGCTGTGGGAGGGCCTTGTGGAGTAATAATTCCAAGTGGATAAATGCTTTCCCGATAACAAGCTGAAATAACCTGTCTGAACGAACTTAAAGTACAAAAGAGAAATCGCACAATTAGCGATTACGGAGGTTAAGACAGAGGCGAAAAGTGCTTCTGACTCCTCTCAAATATCTCGCTGACCAAAAGGAATTTTCTTTTGTGTTTTTCAGACAGGTCAGCATTAGTCATCGGCAGACCTCTACCTCAGCCGTGGCCCCTGGCCTGTCCTTAACTGTGTTTTAACACTAACATTAAGCTTGTTAATGTAATTGAAGTCACATGGAGGCCCCAGTAATATATGGCACTTTTGGAATGGCAGAGAGGGGTAATCTCAGTTTATCTTCCCTACAACTGAGTGCTCTTTGGCCTGAGAGTGTAGTGTGGGCCACAGGAGATCTGGGAAGCAGATACTAATGCAATGGTTTCAGCAGATGAGACCACCAATCACTATAAGCATGCAGACACTCAATGAGGACATTTTCTCCACCCTATCTGTTCCTATGGAGATGCTGCGAGAATGTAAATCCGAGCAGGACAGAGGCTTTTTGCACCAAGTAGATTGTAGTGTGTAAGTAACACATTGTATTAAATGTGAAATTTGGAAGTAGAAAGACTGAACTAGCATTTTCTTGTAACACACACTGCAATAATCTTTGTTTTATTAACAACTTCAAAAATTAGTTTTTGACAGTGTCCTGTGACTGTTATAATAATATATTCTTGCTGGACTATGACAAAAATTCTTAATGCTTTATTCTACAGTACACTGAAAACAATTAATGTAGAAACAACTTTCACTCAGAAATCGCTAGTAAATAATTACAAAGATTGCAAGTTACACTGAATTAAAGATGAGTAAAAAAAGAAAATGTAAAAAAAGAAAATGAAATAGTATTTTCTTGTAAAATTTAATAATATTTGTTTTATTTACAACTTTGAAAAATGTCATCTGTAGGATCTGCATTTTCAAGATTTTTGTTAAAAGAGAAAATAAAAACAACACAAATTTAGGCATCAAATTCACTCCTTTTCTGGAAAAAAAAAAGTTTTTGATTTTCAAAAGTCAACAAATTTGTGACAGCTGAATGTAACAATTTGTCTGTCAAAAAAAATGTGCACAATACAAGTAGTAATTATGAGAAGCCTGCAGCAGTTCAGGGAGTACACATGAAAACATACGCTACCACATGTTTTGGCTAGGTCATCGCTTTCTGAGAAGGAGAAAATGGCATTCTGAACGGTTTCAACATGCTGTCTGTCAGAGAGTGTGACATACCTAATACATAACGCACGTGAGTATAAATTTGGTTTTTACTTGATGAATTTGATAAGTGTTTTTTTTAAATGAAAATCAGTCTTCTCAGTTGTTTAAATCAATTATCAAAGTTTGATAAAATGTTGTTTAATTTTCCAATAAAAGATGACATTTTTACACACACACACACACACACACACACACACACAATGACTCAAAACACAGACTCGCCCAATGAAAGGTGTGTGATCATTCAGTAGATTCAACCAATGCAATGCTCTTTTACAGCTCTTTGCTATTGTCTTGTGCGATATATTCAATATTTGAAGACAGCAAAGCCTGAATCAGTTCAATGAAGTGAACGAAAATGATTCAAACACTTGGTTCAAAAACCAAGATTCATTCACTAAGAAAACCACTGCTCAGCTGGCCTTCAGTGCCATAGTGCAAGTTTTAGTATAGCTTTGAAAACAGTGACTTTATCTGGCAAAGCCACTGAAACAGACGATATATCACATTTATTAACCTAGTCACTTCAGAAGTCTTAAAGTACTTCCAGCCAAATATTCCTCATAGTTCATTGTGGCATCACTGGTTGTTCGGCCTAAAGAATAGGTTTTGTCGAGTCATGCATTGATTTCCCAGTGCCCACTCCATCTGCAAGACACTGATCTTTTCTGTTGTATTTGCGAGCGGTGTAATATATGTCCCCAGGAGACAAATCCATCCAAGAGTGTTTATTTATTATCCTGCGGCTGTGCCATGCTATCCCTTGTCATTGCGCTCTTTTTCTGCTGTGTAAGCACAAATCAACAAACCACACATCTCTTCTGAAAACTACTCCTTACCTTCCCTCTTCGTACCCCTTTTGGTTCACAATAATAGCTGCTGCACTTACCATATTTCAGGTCTAATTGGATGATGACTGCAAATGCAATTTAGGGCACACACTTTAGAGGGAAGAGTTCCTCTGTGACATTGTTAGGCATTGGGATGCCACCTTCCATCTCGAAGAAAAAAGTGTAATTGCTGTTGAATGAAAAGAGCAAATCTGTTGATGTATGCAATGCATAGTGGCCTGGGATAGTGAGTGGATATTTTGTCCAGGTTGCAGTGCCTTGGCAGAGTCAGCAAAAAACTGTGGAGTAGCTCATTGCATGTAGAGACCCCACTGACAGAAAGTGTTGTTCATGCTGGTGATATTAGCACCTTATGCAAAATGCTTGCATGACAGAATAAGTTGGCATGAATGTTCCCAATATTTACACAGGCTAAACAATAAACAAAAGGCGTGCAACTGAGTGGGCATTTGCCTGGTGAGGATACACTTGTTATCTGCAAGTTCAATGGGTCAGTAAAAAAAAAAAACCCTATTAAACTGTTTCTTAGAAAAACAAATCGACTCGTGCTCTCAACATGCAGAAACATTAAGAAAAAAAAATCGGATCAATAATTCTCTTAAAATATCAGATAATTTGACTTGGTGCAACTCCCCTTTTTAATAATTCATTACTTTTTTTCTTAAAATATATTAAAAAACCTTTCAATTAATGCTTAGGAATGCTAATACACAAGGTATTCAAGGTGTAAGTAAAACATGTTATTTTTTACTTGAGAATTACACCACCACATCATTGAAGGCATTAAACCTTTGTTGAAAATGGTATCAAAGTTTTTCCAAACCAACATGAATACCAATTTCTCAGAACATTCAAGGTGGATGCTCTTCTCGTCACTGACCCCTATGCCAGTAAAGAGCTCGAATTTCTGATGAATTCCTCTTCATTTGGCCGTGGATCAAAGCAGAATTTATTATTCTTATATCCTCTTTATCAGAGACGTGAATATCAGGCAGGATTCATAAGTCAAGGCAGTAAATTGGATCCGGTCTTTTACTCCAGCACCCCTCCTCAAAAGGGAGATCTATGGGGCGATTTCCCAGCCACCCAGTCATGAAGAACCAGGAGATGTAAATGTCAGTCTGGCTCTCCTTTACACTCAATAAAGGCTGGAATTGGGCTTTGCTCTCCCCCAGTCGATTGCCCATCTAATGAAGAAAGGCTTAACCATAACTCTAAAAGATTCACTACTGTTTATGTTGCTGTGGGAGGGCCTTGTGGAGTAATAATTCCAAGTGGATAAATGCTTTCCCGATAACAAGCTGAAATAACCTGTCTGAACGAACTTAAAGTACAAAAGAGAAATCGCACAATTAGCGATTACGGAGGTTATACCTTAAGACAGAGGCGAAAAGTGCTTCTGACTCCTCTCAAATATCTCGCTGACCAAAAGGAATTTTCTTTTGTGTTTTTCAGACAGGTCAGCATTAGTCATCGGCAGACCTCTACCTCAGCCGTGGCCCCTGGCCTGTCCTTAACTGTGTTTTAACACTAACATTAAGCTTGTTAATGTAATTGAAGTCACATGGAGGCCCCAGTAATATATGGCACTTTTGGAATGGCAGAGAGGGGTAATCTCAGTTTATCTTCCCTACGACTGAGTGCTCTTTGGCCTGAGAGTGTAGTGTGGGCCACAGGAGATCTGGGAAGCAGATACTAATGCAATGGTTTCAGCAGATGAGACCACCAATCACTATAAGCATGCAGACACTCAATGAGGACATTTTCTCCACCCTATCTGTTCCTATGGAGATGCTGCGAGAATGTAAATCCGAGCAGGACAGAGGCTTTTTGCACCAAGTAGATTGTAGTGTGTAAGTAACACATTGTATTAAATGTGAAATTTGGAAGTAGAAAGACTGAACTAGCATTTTCTTGTAACACACACTGCAATAATCTTTGTTTTATTAACAACTTCAAAAATTAGTTTTTGACAGTGTCCTGTGACTGTTATAATAATATATTCTTGCTGGACTATGACAAAAATTCTTAATGCTTTATTCTACAGTACACTGAAAACAATTAATGTAGAAACAACTTTCACTCAGAAATCGCTAGTAAATAATTACAAAGATTGCAAGTTACACTGAATTAAAGATGAGTAAAAAAAGAAAATGTAAAAAAAGAAAATGAAATAGTATTTTCTTGTAAAATTTAATAATATTTGTTTTATTTACAACTTTGAAAAATGTCATCTGTAGGATCTGCATTTTCAAGATTTTTGTTAAAAGAGAAAATAAAAACAACACAAATTTAGGCATCAAATTCACTCCTTTTCTGGAAAAAAAAAAGTTTTTGATTTTCAAAAGTCAACAAATTTGTGACAGCTGAATGTAACAATTTGTCTGTCAAAAAAATGTGCACAATACAAGTAGTAATTATGAGAAGCCTGCAGCAGTTCAGGGAGTACACATGAAAACATACGCTACCACATGTTTTGGTCATCGCTTTCTGATAAGGAGAAAATGGCATTCTGAACGGTTTCAACATGCTGTCTGTCAGAGAGTGTGACATACCTAATACATAACGCACGTGAGTATAAATTTGGTTTTTACTTGATGAATTTGATAAGTGTTTTTTTTAAATGAAAATCAGTCTTCTCAGTTGTTTAAATCAATTATCAAAGTTTGATAAAATGTTGTTTAATTTTCCAATAAAAGATGACATTTTTACACACACACACACACACACACACACACACACAGTATATACCAAAATAAGCATGCACAGATACAGTGGCATCACTATTTAGTTATTTGGTGAATGATCTTGTTTTGACAAGATCTTCCCAACACATTTTTTCCTCAGTGCAAATGCATCATTTAAGCCATTACCAGCCGCAAGCTCTTTCATTAGAATGAACTATATCATCCTTTCCCCAAGAGGCCTTGGGAGCGCTCAGCTCGGAGAATATATCTCGCTAAGAGAATGTATCAAAGGCAGCAACATGCCTAGGTAAAGTATTACTTAATTTATACTGCTAATGCATAACATTGATTCTCTGCGGAGAAAATAAAGAACAACATATTTTTGGAGCCTACATCATTACGTTTAATAATTTAAACCCAGGTTGTGCGGTAATAAATATACTAAAAGAGCTTTAGTTGGGTTCGTAATGGATGCACGCAGGAAACCTGGCACTTATATAAAAGAATAATACGAATGCATGTTGGAATTAATTAAAGTGGGTCTACGCTGTTTCTTTCAAGGAACAAGGCTAAAAAAGCTCTACCTAGGAACTGAAAGGTAACAAGCAAGTGGAAAATTACAGAGCCCTCGTTTTATCACCCAAAATCCACAACGATGCCAACACCAGACCTTGTTTTTTTTCCCACCCAAAGCCCACGCATTAATGGACACACATACTGATAAGCCCCATTTCATTATATCGGCTGTTTGGATGCATTACCCCTATATATTGGCTTTGGTGTTCTCAGCGACTCATTAACAGGGATATAATGGGGAAAATAAAAGTGCTGAGGAAGATGGAAGGTCTCTGATGTATCAGCTCTTCTGGGTCAGCACAGCGCTCTGCTTGTTTTATTTACTCATTTCTAATCACGACTCCTCGAGGACAGACACTGCCTGAGGATATATGTTTATACATATCTTGTCATCCTGGCTGCCTTACAGAAAGATTAGTTGTATTTTAGATTGAAACACTTATTAACAAGCCATAGAAGAATATGTATTCCTGGAGGATAATGCCGAGAACAAGGTTTTCAAAACTCACTGACCTCCAAACAGCTTTCATTGTCATGCTGCCCCTCCCTCAACAGAGCCGTTTCATTTGTGCACTCTAAATCACTAAACTTTATTGGTACCATAAGTCAGGCCAACAGCTTAACCTAGGCATCTCAGTCCTGCATGTGTAACGCACTTGTGCGCCTATATGAGCAAGAGTGAATAATCTCACTACAAACCTGACCTCATACTTGACTGATTCTTGTGTGCTTTGTGGCTTTGTTAATATTTAAAGCAAAGACCTTGTACCTGTAAACCGAACGCATGGTACAGTCTCTTAAAAAGCTTCCCGAAGCAGGATTTTACATCCTGCCAAGAGATTAATCGCCTAACCTTGAAAAATGAAAATCAAACTGGGTGTCAGAAAAGTTGGATTAACCACAAAAGCCTGGTATCGGGTTGTACAGACGGTTTTATTATTTAATTTTATTTTTATAGATGGAAGGTATTGAATGCAAAATACATCAGATACTCAGGTTGGTGTAGTTTGTTGCATACAACATAAATTTGCTCAACTGATTTCCAGAATCTTCTACATGGACAAGGAACTCTCCTTTGAAAAGTGATAAGTACGGCTCTAAACATTTATTGCTGTCATTTGGTCTGCATGCCCCCTGATTTTAGCATCATGTAACACTTCTACGTGTGAGTGAATGCACAAATGTGTTGGAGATCCTGCTGAGTAAGTTTACGCTGGCCGTAAATCATACTCGGGACCAGCTGGTCATCCGTTCTGGGCAGGTGGAGCTGTCATAATGGCAGCTTGAGTCATGCAGATGGGCAACCAGATCCAGGAAGAGGCACGCGGTGGGGTCTTTCAATTCTCACGTCAACTGGTGCTTACAGATTGCTATTTTGACTGATACTTTAGATAAGAGATTAGTGTGTTTAACCTTTGGAGGCGCAAAAAATAAACCCCAATAAATGAAAACATAAATATAAAAGAAGATGTTAGCATTTTATAGCTCTGTTTACATCCATGCTGTCTGGATAAGGGCCCATCATATATTCCCCCTTTGACAAATGGATTGTGTTTCACTCAAAGCATCTCACCTTGCAGAAACACTTGACAGGGATGGTAATTCAGAGGGGAATTTAGAGAGCCAATAAATAGACTCAAGCAATATATCAGTATGTTCAACAAATAAGCCTTTATAAAGCTTTAATGGCAAGATACCGCAGTAATATGCGAACTGAATGGTAATGGTTAGTTGATTTATCTCAGTATCATATTTGAAAACAACACACACAAAAAACACTTTTCTGTGAGTATGGACACTTTTGGCTCTGTTGACTAATAGAAAATAATCTTTCTTACTTTTTACAATTTCACTGATTCAATTTGTCTAACAATGTCTAGCGGCTCTAATTTTTTTTAAAGGACTGTCATGGACATTTGAACTATTATTTTGAAGTGGAAATGACATTTTAAACATTTTGTAATATAATGGCAGACCTTTGTCATGCTAAGGCTAATTCCATAGTTTTTCTGATAATTCCATTTTTCTTTTCAAAATGTGAACAAATTAGAGCTTGAACTATACAAATACTAGTGATGTATCTTGGGTTATCTTAATCTTCCTCACACGACCTTTTTTTAATACATTATTTATAAGGTGCAAAACATTGGTATGGCTATAATTATTTTTAATTAATTAATTTATTGATTTGTTACTATTATTTTAACCTTTTATTTAGATTAGAACATTAACAATAATAATTTTTTTTTATATACTATAAATTGAAAGTCTGGGTCTCTAACAAGGTAAACAATAAAATATATAATATTACTTTCATATAAAAAAAATTATATGTATAGTTACATGTATAGTTACATTTAAATGTATTAGTTTAAAAGTCAACCCTTGGGACATTAAAGTGCCTTTAGTTGAAGAAACACCCAGATGTATTCAGAGACCGTATGAATGAAGATGAATGCCAAACTTTTAAGCAAGTTTCAGCAATGATTTCACATCCACTCTATTCATAAAACACTTTGCTAGCAACAGCAATGTCATTTCCACTGATTTGCCAATACGCTTTAGAAGACTTGCAGGTAAGTTCAGCATTTCATATGTCATCCAAACCCTCTTCATTCAGAATCATCCCATACATGCAAACAGTTAAGTACTCATTAAGTACTCTTAAAACAACATAATGTGTTTGTGTTGTGTACCCCGACCAAACAAGTTCTCAACATGATGTGAATGCATCACACAAGCTCTGTGCATTATAAAGCCGCTCTGACAGCAAAACATCTGCACCTCTGAGAGCTGACAAGTGTCCAGTGAAATGGAGAGGAATGCCAGAGCCTTGGATTAACACCCTCGCTGAGACTAAAGGTGCTCCTGTTGGGTTAAAGTTTGGGATTCTAGGAGCTTATTGAAGACAGAAAAATTAAATGCATCACCTTTCATATCCACCTTGCTCCTCAATAATATGCGAACTGAATGGTAATGGTTAGTTGATTTATCTCAGTATCATATTTGAAAACAACACACACAAAAAACACTTTTCTGTAAGTATGGACACTTTTGGCTCTGTTGACTAATAGAAAATAATCTTTCTTACTTTTTACAATTTCACTGATTCAATTTGTCTAACAATGTCTAGCGGCTCTAATTTTTTTTAAAGGACTGTCATGGACATTTGAACTATTATTTTGAAGTGGAAATGACATTTTAAACATTTTGTAATATAATGGCAGACCTTTGTCATGCTAAGGCTAATTCCATAGTTTTTCTGATAATTCCATTTTTCTTTTCAAAATGTGAACAAATTAGAGCTTGAACTATACAAATACTAGTGATGTATCTTGGGTTATCTTAATCTTGCCAACAGGACTTCTTATATTTTCCCCGGATCATCTAGTCACTTGATGAAAGCACATCATCCTCGGCTCGGTAACCTCCCGGATTTATTTTGAATGAAAGTTAAAGGGAGCCCTAAACACAGTGAGCCAGAGAAAGCCAAAAATTCATGCAGGTGCACGACTCACTTTCACAGACACGTATTTTGCTGCTTTAACAGTCAACATTACAACTTACGTGTTTGTGTTTCCTACCACAGACCAGGTGGTTGTTTGGCATGTTGAGGTGAAGAGCGCTAGGAGATGTAAATATAGTAGTTGGGCCTTCATGCTCTCATGCCAAACAAGTTCTCAACAGCAGCAGACAGATCTGAGGGCCAAAGGGGGATTGGGTGTCGCACCACTGCGAGACTGCAGAATCTGATTAATTATTAGTGAGTGGTGATCCTGCCATCACAATAGATCTGTCTCAAGCCTGCACACAGCCAGAGCAATGAGACGAAATGTAAGAACCAGGACTCAAGCAAGCAATGGCGCCCTCTCCCACAGTTTCTGTGTCTCCTTCCCTGGTTATCGCTGTCGTATTCCTCAGCTAATTATTGAAAATCCATATATTTCTGTTATAACTGAAAAATACTGGGCATCATATTTCATATTTGGCTCAGTGTGCCACTTTCTGAAGGACTGAGGCAGTTTATTTACTGCACGAAAACAAACCAGAATGATCTTTCTCTGGTTTCAGAGGTCAATCAAACTGTCAGGCTGAGTTGTGCCCTGGCCCTCTCCTGTATCCTTGCATTTGGAAACTGTAAATTTTACCAAGAAGCCATCCGTCGTCTTTGCTGAAGCTCTTTCATTAGTTTGACTTCCAGATTGTCTTAGACCCGATCCATTTCTACTGGTGCAATGATTCCTCTTATAAAAAGCCAGTGTGACGTTAACTGACAAATCAGATGGTGAATCTTATCTTATTTTGGGACTCTAATGAGTTTGGGACTCTTCTAATGAGTTTTATAGAGTCAGACTCAAGGGTATTGTGTTTAATGTTGAAAGAGCTCTAAGTCATTCAACACTGGGCTGTTACTTGAATCCACTATGGCTGCCATCTTGTGTTTACCTTTTGCAATGCTGAGGCGAAGCAGAGGAGGCGCTGTTTCCCACGTCAAGATTGGTGGCAGAGGAAATTACAGTCATATGTTGGTACTATTTTTGGCTCGCAGGGATCTGTTTTCTCCCCCGTTTAATGCCACATTCCTTTCGGCAGGATTTATGAAAACACCAGTGACAACATGTTCCATCTCCTTTAAAGAAGTGCATGACTGGCTGGCTCTGCAATAAAGCAGTCAGTTATTAATAGTTGGCATGGGAACATGTGTAAATTATCATCCCCCTTGCTTAAAATGACATCCTGATTCTCTGCTTATCAGTTCTGTGACACATAAGAACAACTTGAGCTGTCATGTGTGAACGTGATTGATTTGTGCACCGATATGGCAGCTCTCTTGAGGGCAGCGTCTTAGTTTTTCAGGAAAACATCCCGTTACATGCACACATTTGGAAAGAGGACAATTTCGTCTGAGCAGTAGTTGTCAGATCACATTATGTAAACTGTCACTAAATGGGTCATTTTGATCCCGGATGATCTTGAGATCTTGGGGGGGGGGGGGGGGGGGGGGGGGGGCAGCGGCGTGTGAGGGTGCCATGCGTGAGTTTGGGTGCGAATGCGTTTCCAATGCAGCATAACGCTGCTGAGTAGTCTTTTGAGTAATGCAATTCTGTCACATAAATGCTTTTGCAATCTGTGATTCTCATCATTTATGTTTTATTGAGAGAAGAAAATGGCCCGGCTGTATGAAAGGTTGAATATATAAATATTGCCCAAGGAATGCAATTACCCCCACTAGCACTGCTTTATCCAGTCTGTAGGAGCCAACTGTGTGTTTTAAGGGCTATGGATGACCCCCACGGGGCTCTTTTTATTGAAAATATGATTTACAAAGAAAACACAGCAAACACACAATTGTCCTCTGATCTGAGTTCAGAAGCCACGGGCAAACGGGGGAACGGGTCATAAAGCCGAGGCTGGAGTCCCTGCTGATCTCAGAACATCTGCTCAGCCATTTACCAGTCTAATAGATTAGCCCAGAGAATAGGTGCAGGTGTTTTCTGCCCTAGCCAAAACACATCAAAACCAGATTCCTGTCCAACTCGCGCACCGGCGTGCAGCGGAGCCAGAATGAGTCATGGCCCCTCACAGATAATAAAACAAGCATAAAGTTTGCTTAAGATACAGGTGGGGGTGTTTTACGCACTTCTGGAGAGAAACAAATAGGAAGCGTGTTCAGGGATACAGTAATTGAATGCAGATGGGAGGAGGTAAATGACCAAATATCTCAGCGGAATACCTAATAAGAGTGGGACAGAAAGGGAAATTAAAAATTATTGGAAGCAGATGGACTGTTCTTTGAGTTTTTCAGGGAAATTTATTAGGGCCATGAAAGAAATGTGTCTGTTTATTTTGCATTGCCATGAAATTAATGGCCCGCTGAGTTGTGTTGGTGTTAGTTTATGACTGCTATGCCATTAGTCATAATTTAGCTGGTATTTCTTATTGATTTGTGATTTAGCGTGATTTATTGGGGCCTGTCGGCTTTGATTTTAAACTCCACCACTTTCATTTCAACAGCGAGAACATACAGTATTTTGGCAAACAGAGAATAATATGTTCAGCAAAGTTTTGATATATGGGGAGTGCTCTTTTTGTTGTTGTTTTGTTACTTATTCCCCCACTTGTGTCTCTTATTTGATGAAAAGCATTGGATTTTGACTTTATACTACATTTTTCTTTAGTTTAATTAATAAATACAATTGCTATAAATGTTAACAATTTTATACATATACATTTTATGTAAAGTAAAATTTAGTATAATGGCAGATTATTATATTATATTATATTATATTATACAGGTTAATATTATTTATTCTTTCCTCTTTTTAGCTGAGTAAATGATTGATTCTGCCATTATACTACATTTTACTTTAATTATTTACATTTATATATACAATTGCACAATTTTTAAGCACCGTTATGCATATAAAACTTACAAATGAGGGTAATAGAAGCAATCAAAACAACAAAAGAGCAAAAATATGTGTTATATAAAATATTATTGTTATTCATGTTATATAATATATGAAAGTATTTTACTTTCATTTAGTTAGATTTAAATATTAAACTGATACAAAATGTTAAATAAATTATGTGTAAAATGTATATAAATGTATATAAATCAATGTAAACCCCTAGTATTATAGTATATTATATTGTATTGTATTATTTTATTTTATATTTTTGACAGGGGTTTTGCATAACGAACAAGCACTTTTTAAAGACAAATTAGTCCATATTCTGTTTGTTAAAAGAAAAATTTGATACACACAAAACTGCTGTTGAGGTCAGATGTTAACTCTCTGTGCAAGCATTTTGTGTCTCTTTCTCAATTAAGCATGCATAAAGCTGCTTTTATTGGTTCGTTAAGCCTCGCACTGGCGCTGTAGTAGTTTCTAGTGCAAAACAGAGGAGGCTGCATGCTGACTCCAGCACAGCATCCACCCCTCTGTAAATACAGGCACCTGAGCCGGCACTCCTGGGTATTAATCAGAGTGATGGGTAGTGAGCAGAGAAAATGGAGTCTGATTATTATTCCAGAGGGGAACGGTGAGTGTACTCACATCATCTAAGAACCACCGCACTTCCTGTTTCCTCTGATCAATGGCAGGAAGTAGTGCAGAGAAGCGATGCAGGGGTGAAATACGCAATCCAGGTTTTCTGTCTACAAAGTGCCAGATGGGTTTTTAAACACCTCTGCAGCAAAGCTTAGACTCCTCCTGTGAACAACAACACACACACTTTTATTTCTCTCCCTCTGTCCCACACTGTGAGACACAGCTCAGCTAATGTTTGGCCTCAAAGCTGAAAGACAAAAGATGTTGTGTGAATTGTGAGAACAAAAACAATTCTCACCTTGAGGAAGACACAGCAACACTGGGGTCTGTCAGCTGGGTTACACTCATATAGTTTCATCTTTGCTCTAGTCGTCTGATGTGCTTATAGGTGGCTTGATATGTATGTATTTAATGGAGAAAAAAACCATTACGCAAAGCACTTAGAACTAATCACGATTTTATCAGATTTAATCATTCTAGAGCAGATTTGAATGTGTTTTTTTTATCACTGTAAAGTCACAAGCCATTTTTGTGTATTTCTTTATTTGGTATATTATTTTATCATATAACATTATGTATATTATATATTTTTCTACATATTATAACTTTTTTTTAAATAATTTCTCACTTAAAAATGTCAAATATCAGTGTTGAATGTGTAAATATTTGTGTGTAAATATTTGTAATTCAGCAAATTTAAAAAGTCTAAATGAAAGCACTGTTCATGAATATTATTGTATTTATTCTGCCCATTGTACACTGTAAAAAAAAGAGTCTGCATTATCCATTAATTTGACGGACATTTCTGTTAACCCTAAAACAAAACGCAATGACGTGCCAAATGCAAAATACAGGTAAAACACCTGTAAAAAAAAATCAATAAGAAAATTCCATCATAATAATACAGAACATTATACCCTATTTTATTCATTTGTTTTCAGTGCCAATTGTTCACCTGGAGTGTCACATTGTATATAAACTGCATTGTATTTTACGTTGCATCATACTAGATTGTATATTGTACATTGAGTTGTATATGTATATATTTGTGTATATAATGACTTTAAAATTCCTTGAAGCTTGTTCAGCCAATAAATCTGAACTCAGTGTTACACTGTGTATCAGCACACATGGAGCGCTTCTAATCAAATTAGAAGACTGGAACTAATGAGTAACATATAAAGTTATTAGCATGTACATCAAGACATATGACCTTTTTATTTAACAAATGATTTCCATGACACCATTTTGGTTGACTCATCTCGTTCATCCTATTTAATCTGGGTGGGTATAAACAGAAATAAGCGAAAGGAAACAGAAACTGCACAAATGGAACGTTGTTGTGAGCAGGAGTCGGTACAGCGACACACTTGAAAAGGAAACAAGGAAAATGTTTCATTAGTAATAGGTCAGATCTTTTTCAGAGAACCTCGCTGCCATGCTGAGCAGTATTAATGGGCTTTGGATTCTTGCTTGGATAGAACTAAATTATGTTAATGGCTGACAAAATAGCTCAATGATGTGGTGAATCTGAAATCTTTATGGTTTCTTGGCGCTAAATGAAGGTTTTGACCCTCTCTTCATGAAGAGAGACCCATTATATTTAATTTACTGATTAAGTCCAAAGAAGAATTATTTTGTCTGATTAGATGAAATCAGGGAAATCCAGACTCAGGGGCCTAACACTGATGCCAAATATAACATGACCAAAGAAGAAAAAAACGTTCTGTATAAAACGTTATCGTATTATGATGTTGGTTTCTACAGTTTTAATTTAGCATGCAGAGAAATCCAGACTAAATTTATGATCTTGTTTTAAATTAAGCAAAATTGTTTTCCATGCAGTTAATCAGCTTTAATCAGCTAATCAGCTAAAACTTGTTATTACAAACAGTTCCTGTGTCTGTTTGCCTCTTTAAGAACAATCGCTTTATGTATCTCCCAATTGTAAGTCGCTTTGGATGAAAGCGTCTGCAAAATGACTAAATGTAAATGTAATCTTATGAATGGAATGTGATCTTTTTTCACACAAAAACATTTGTTTTCTCCCCCACAACAATCGTGCAACGTAATTATCAAAGATGCAGATGCACTTTTTGTAAGTTGCGTGGCTCAACAATGTGAAGGCAGACGTTTCCCCTCGGTATGAATGACCGTGACGCTTCTGTCCTTCTTTCTGCCTGAACGAGAATGTTTCAGTCCAAATGTGCTAGCTGTCTTGTATTATCCAGGGCTAAACATGACAGATCTTTCACAGGCGTGCTGCACTTCCTCTATATTAATGCTCTCCCCCGTGCTTTACCCACACAGCCCTGCTCTCCGGGAGTCACAAGAGATGTTCGGTACCTGTCCAGAAACACCTGCATCTCCACGCCGCGCAGCCTCTGCTGGGAATGTGGGTTTTCAAGCAATGCTTGTTAATGTTGTCATACCCCAGAGAGACACTCCTGGAAATGGAAGCGAGATGAGAAAAGAGACAGTGAAGCAAGAGTGAACATCCAGAGAAAGGAAGCAGTTTTATCATTGTCACAAAGACCCCTCGTATTGCCCTTTGAGAGTTGAATAATTCGGTGGCGAGGAGAGCCCGGTTTTTGCGGAGAAAGTCAATTTGTTTTGATCATACTCTACCTATGGAACGATAATGCAGGGCTCGGCTGCGAAATATGGCAGCAACAAGTCATTCCCCATCACAAAAGTGCAGCCACAGTTGTCTTGCTCTACTCACGGATAAGTAACCACTTTTATTTAAGTCGACTAAGCATCAAAAGGAGCCGGTAAGCTTAAGAGAGGAAGTACAATGTCAAGAGGTTTTGTTGAAATCCTAGCAGGAATTTTTTTGCCTTGGATACTGGGCCTGAAGAAAGGCGCACAGTGTAGGGGCTACAAGTCCCCCCCTCCCTTCGGCCTGACAAGCACAGAGCTGCTTAAATTGAATTGACATGTCAGCAGGAGAGTAGCGCTTTGTCCCTGCTCTGGATGCCAGCATACTTAACCTTACCATTTAAAGCATTAGCCACTACCGTTGGCACTCCTGACAAAGAAAGCCCTGGAAGCACTCTTCATACCTCTTACCTCTGCTTCTTTATGATTTTTCCCCCCCTCCATCTTGGCAGTTTTATCTGTCACGTGATTGGCGGCTTTTATTTTACATTGTAATCCAGCCTGTCCCGTCTGGGTTTCATTTACAGTTAAGTGCAGGACAGGGGAAAAGAGCACAGAGGGGAGGGTGACGGAGAAAGAAAGGAGAACTAAATTATGTTAATGGCTGACAAAATAGCTCAATGATGTGGTGAATCTGAAATCTTTATGGTTTCTTGGCGCTAAATGAAGGTTTTGACCCTCTCTTCATGAAGAGAGACCCATTATATTTAATTTACTGATTAAGTCCAAAGAAGAATTATTTTGTCTGATTAGATGAAATCAGGGAAATCCAGACTCAGGGGCCTAACACTGATGCCAAATATGACATGACCAAAGAAGAAAAAAATGTTCTGTATAAAACGTTATCGTATTATGATGTTGGTTTCTACAGTTTTAATTTAGCATGCAGAGAAATCCAGACTAAATTTATGATCTTGTTTTAAATAAACTAAGCAAAATTGTTTTCCATGCAGTTAATCAGCTTTAATCAGCTAATCAGCTAAAACTTGTTATTACAAACAGTTCCTGTGTCTGTTTGCCTCTTTAAGAACAATCGCTTTATGTATCTCCCAATTGTAAGTCGCTTTGGATGAAAGCGTCTGCAAAATGACTAAATGTAAATGTAATCTTATGAATGGAATGTGATCTTTTTTCACACAAAAACATTTGTTTTCTCCCCCACAACAATCGTGCAACGTAATTATCAAAGATGCAGATGCACTTTTTGTAAGTTGCGTGGCTCAACAATGTGAAGGCAGACGTTTCCCCTCGGTATGAATGACCGTGACGCTTCTGTCCTTCTTTCTGCCTGAACGAGAATGTTTCAGTCCAAATGTGCTAGCTGTCTTGTATTATCCAGGGCTAAACATGACAGATCTTTCACAGGCGTGCTGCACTTCCTCTATATTAATGCTCTCCCCCGTGCTTTACCCACACAGCCCTGCTCTCCGGGAGTCACAAGAGATGTTCGGTACCTGTCCAGAAACACCTGCATCTCCACGCCGCGCAGCCTCTGCTGGGAATGTGGGTTTTCAAGCAATGCTTGTTAATGTTGTCATACCCCAGAGAGACACTCCTGGAAATGGAAGCGAGATGAGAAAAGAGACAGTGAAGCTAGAGTGAACATCCAGAGAAAGGAAGCAGTTTTATCATTGTCACAAAGACCCCTCGTATTGCCCTCTGAGAGTTGAATAATTCGGTGGCGAGGAGAGCCCGGTTTTTGCGGAGAAAGTCAATTTGTTTTGATCATACTCTACCTATGGAACGATAATGCAGGGCTCGGCTGCGAAATATGGCAGCAACAAGTCATTCCCCATCACAAAAGTGCAGCCACAGTTGTCTTGCTCTACTCACGGATAAGTAACCACTTTTATTTAAGTCGACTAAGCATCAAAAGGAGCTGGTAAGCTTAGGAGAGGAAGTACAATGTCAAGAGGTTTTGTTGAAATCCTAGAAGGAATTTTTTTGCCTTGGATACTGGGCCTGAAGAAAGGCGCACAGTGTAGGGGCTACAAGTCCCCCCTCCCTTCGGCCTGACAAGCACAGAGCTGCTTAAATTGAATTGACATGTCAGCAGGAGAGTAGCGCTTTGTCCCTGCTCTGGATGCCAGCATACTTAACCTTACCATTTAAAGCATTAGCCACTACCGTTGGCACTCCTGACAAAGAAAGCCCTGGAAGCACTCTTCATACCTCTTACCTCTGCTTCTTTATGATTTTTCCCCCCCTCCATCTTGGCAGTTTTATCTGTCACGTGATCAACAGGCTTTATTTTACATTGTAATCCAGCCTGTCCCGTCTGGGTTTCATTTACAGTTAAGTGCAGGACAGGGGAAAAGAGCACAGAGGGGAGGGTGACGGAGAAAGAAAGGGATGGAGTGAAAGAGAAAGAAAAAATGGGGTTTGAATGAGCCCAGCAGTAAGATAAAGACAGTATGAAAGGGGGAGGTGAGCAAAAAGAGGCCTTTGAATGAGTATCGAAGTGAGAGCGAGAGAGAAACAACTATGTTTGAAGTGGGGGCCTAATGTAGTGGAGATGGAATCTGTCACTCAGCTTATTGCATGTTGATGACTCAGGGCTGTTTGAGCTGTAAGCAGCCTATGATTTATGGACAGCAAGTGAACTCCTGCGGGCGAAAAAGCAAGTTGGGGATCAGAGCGGCAACAGGGCCCTTTTTGGGCTAGAGCCCGGCCCTGCATTTTTTCATTCATGCCAAACTGCTTTGCACGGCAATTAGCTCTGTCCTCATTTAGTTTCCCCAGTCCCAAAGGGTAATGAAAGTCATATATCATCTTCAAGGCTGCTAATTATCCAGCACGGTTGCAGGTAGGTTTTGTAACAGTGAGAAGGGCCTGTCGCCCTGATATTTATTGCTCCTCCAATAAGCAAGTAAAAAATACTCTCTTGAAAGGTTGCCCACAGCCCTCGACTCACATCCTTGACATACCTTTTTGCAAATGTGCTAGTCAAAGGGGAAATGTCTTCATTCCACATAACTCATTTTTCATGCTGTAACGAAGTGTTCTGCGAGAGCCTCCGCACAAGTGGCGGAAACTCGAGATGAAAAACTTGGCGGGGGTCAGCATGTCTTCGCTGATTTACACGTGGGTTAGTTAGTGTCAGGACGAGATGAGGTGCAGTAACCGGAACGCTGGCCGCTCAGTTGTCATCTCCAAAAAATAGTTGGAATAACAACTTGCCATTTTGTTATGCGTTAGTGTGTAATCTGCAGAAACAACTTTTAATTATCATTTCATTTTTGCACTTAATTTTTATTGTATTTTTTACTAAATGGTCATTATATGTTCATAAAACAACAACAAGAATAATTATATTATTATTGTTATTATTCAAAAACAATAGTGTTCATTGTGAACATTTATTATTGTTATTATTGAATCTATCATATTTATGCAAATATGTTGTTTCTTTGTAATATTCTGCAAATGCTGCATCAAAAAGCATAAGTATGCAGAAAATGTAATAATAATAATAATAATAATAATAATAATAATTATTATTATTATTATCAGCAGCAGCATCATCATACAAAAACATTAGTAATACTGTATTGTGAATATTTATTTTTGTTATTATTTTAAATTAATAAGATGCTGTTTCTGGGTGGTATTCTTTAAAAACTGACCAAACTGTGCCATTTTTCAGTATATTAAATATTTAGTATTTAGTAAGTAGAAAAATGTGAATACAAGTATAAATAGTGCTCAAAACAAGCGATTATATCTATTTTACATAGATTCGCTAAATAAGTAAATAAATATCTGTACACTGTTTGAGTATTTTGTTAAATCCAAAAGGGAATTAAATTGCTTTCATAAATTTATATATATATATATATATATATATATATATATATAAATAAATAAAAATATGACAGAGACATACAATATAACAGTATATTACATTCAGTCCCGGTCCATGTGATGTCTAGAAATCTCTGTAGTGATTATTCAGTGTCTTAACTTTGGTACCTAAATCTACACACACCATATCCTCTTCCATGATTTATAAGAGGAACATGGAAAATTCCGCAGTGCACTTTCAACAAACACTCCACTAAGCCAATCTTCCAGGAACTTAATGTATTCAAGTTTTTTTTTTCCTCTCTCCTTTTTCATACTGTAAATGTATCATGGTTGTGATTACAACATATATGAAAGATGTTTGTTGGGGCTTTTGATTTGTCTTGCTAGCATCGTTTCAATAAAGAATGACTGCATTTTCCAGAACCTCTCTTCTGATTGAAAACATGTGATTTAATGGCAGATTAAGAGGACCTATTGGGCTGAGACTGTAATTCATGTAGTCTTGTTAAGCAGCGTTATGTGGCCCCTTGACAAATTATGTTTTGCAGCATGGGCTGCTCCCTCTTTGCTTCCTTCTTTGAGTCACTAGAACAGAAACGTGAGGGGCGTCTCAAATGGAAATATTTATATGGTTCCAAAATGCCTGAAGGGCATCATTAATGCCCATATTCAGAGATCTATAATGTATGCAGGGTACTGCAATGATTTTTGGAGCTCAAACATCCACATATTTTCTCAGGCTAATGACTTTATATTTGTCTCATTCCTTATTGCTTGGAGACACAGTAGAAAAGGAAACAAGCCTGAAAAAAACAAGGGGGGCATGGGGGGTGTATAAAGATTAATGTACAGCTTATGGAGATCAGATTTTTAATTACACTCAAGGCTATGATAACAATCCCATGCAGCTTAAAGCTTTGTACAGTAAACGTATGCCCAGCCAAACGCCCACTACAACACCACCGCCCTTATGTCTTAGTAAAGAAAAAATAAAAGCAAACGAAATGGAGTTCCAATCTCCTCTGGTCTATTAATAATAATAATAATAATAATAATAATAATAATAATAATAATAATAATAATAATAATAATAACCATTTATTTGACTTTTGTAATAATAATAATAATAATAATAATAATAATAATAATAATAATAATAATAATAATAATAATAATAATAATAATAATAATAATAATAATAATAATAATAATAATAATAATAATAATAATAATAATAATAATAATAATAATAATAATAATAATAATAATAATAATAATAATAATAATAATAATAATAATAATAATAATATATTAATAAAAATAATAATAATAATAATAATATAATAATAATAATAATAATAATAATAATAATAACCATTTATTTGACTTTTGTCTTGGGATAAGTCTAAGTGATAAGTTACACATTTTCTACTTCTGAATGAATGCCTGGTATTTTCTAAATAAGTAAATAATTATTTGTTCACCATACAAGGCTCTAATACATTATATATACTGTATATATAATGTATATATATATATGTATATATATATATATAAGTATATACATGTATATGTACATTATATATATATGTATGTATATATATATATATATATACAGTGGGTACGGAAAGTATTCAGACCCCCTTAAATTTTTCACTCTTTGTTATATTGCAGCCATTTGCTAAAATCATTTAAGTTAATTTTTTTTCCTCATTAATGTACACACAGCACCCCATATTGACAGAAAAACACGGAATTGTTGACATTCTTGCAGATTTATTAAAAAAGAAAAACTGAAATATCACATGGTCCTAAGTATTCAAAGAGAAAAGAAAATGTTCACTGAAATTGGTTAAATTTATGCTTAAAATGAGAAAAGAATTTGCTAATGGATTGAAAAAATACAGTTAATTCAAGGTGAAAATAAGTCATAATACCATAAGCAATTTTCATTGACAAATGAATCTTGTTTTAAGGATGTAAAAAAAATATATACTGGGAAACAAAACAAAAATACAGATTAAGATGCTTCTTGTATTTTTTTATTTTGCAGCAAATGCAATAACAGGATATTTTTGTCTTAATAAATAAGCCACTAGCTGACTCCCGTTAAACCCCACTGAAAATCTGTGGAATGACTTGAAGACTGCAGTCCACAAACAGTCACCATCAAATTGAACTGAACTTGAGCAGTTCTGCAAAGAAGAGTGGGCAAATATTGCAAAGTCTAGATGTGCAAAGTTAGTAGAGACAAATCCCAACAGACTAAAGGCTGTAATTAAAGCAAAATGTGCTTCAACAAAATACTGACACAAGGGGGTGATTCTTTTTCTGACTCATTCTGTTTTTTTTTCATGTTTTTATTTTTTTCTAACATGTTGGTGTTATATCTTTCACTTGGATGTTATAAGTTGCACTGAGTAAATACAGCTGGATAAAACAAAAACTGTGTCCATTTTCATTTCAGGCTGCAAAGCAACAAAATGTGATTATTTTAAAGGTGGTGATTTTTTTCTATACCCACTATATATATATATATATATATATATATACAGTTCTCATTTATAATTATATCATTTCTAATTTTTACTTTTCTTCAAAGTATTATTTTAAATAATAAAAATCAGGTATTATTAAAAAGAATATTGTATAAATTGGTCAGTGTAATTATTGTCTTATCTCGAATTTTAAAAAGTCTATTATTATTATTGTTATTGTTGTTGTTATTTATTATCCTTATACAAAAACATAAGTGTGTTTTGTGAATATTTTTTATTGTTATCATTGTACATGTAATGTACTTATTATATTTATGCAAAGATGCTGTTTCTGGGTGGTGTTCTTTAGAAACCCACGATTTGATATTTTTTTTCCAGTTTTTAATTTTTAATTTATTTATTTGTTTATTTGTTTATTTATTTATTTATTTTTTATATTGAAAATGTATCCAAAAATACATTAAATTAATAATATTGAATATTATTATTGGGCACTAGAGACTGCAAAATTTATTAGTAAGCAAATTTATTAGTATTTATTAGTACCAGGTATAATGGTGATATGTATATAGAATATCGGTAAATATATTAGTCAGACCGATTATCTGTCTATACCTCTATTTTAGAAAGCCTATCTAGATAAGTAAATAATAATTTGTCTTCTATCTGAGGCTCTAAAATATATGCGCCCAACACAACATCACTGCCCTTAGGTGAACAAAAAACAAAACGATACAGAATGGAGATCCGACCTCCTGTGGTACACCTCAGATGAGCAGGATCATACCGGGCAAGCGCACGAGGTTAGGCCTAGTATAAGAGAAGAGACTAATTGTCAAGGTTATGCCTCTGTAGATGATTGATGTCAGCTCGGGCTTTTCTGTCAGCTTGTCAGGAGGCAGGAATGTTTAATGTTCTCATTATTGGTTGCGCTGTTGTGTATATTTCTCTGTCAGCGCTGCGGACCCATCTGAACTGCCAAAGCACTTCAAAGGCCTGCAGGTCATCTATCTTCCCTTGACACGGTGAGTGTTCAGCCTCAGCTGAGTGCTAGTGATTTGTTATGACTTGAGAGCAAGCTGACAGACAGCTCTTCTGGTACAGAAAAAAAGATTCCTTTTTGTCACACCGTGAAAACATCAATGTCCCTGTAATGGGCTACA
Source organism: Sinocyclocheilus grahami (assembly GCF_001515645.1). NCBI lineage: Eukaryota > Metazoa > Chordata > Actinopteri > Cypriniformes > Cyprinidae > Sinocyclocheilus > Sinocyclocheilus grahami. Next base: position 561,708 of record NW_015505296.1, read on the forward strand.
ACTGTCAATGGAGGCCAGTACCTGACAGTTGTGTGGTCGCACTAATTTGCAGCCCCAGTGGTTTGCTTCACCAACTTTAGATTTGGTTATGGTGTCACAAACAAACAGGCCACCATCTGCCGTAAGGTGCCACGGGGCCCGGCGGAGGGAAGGGGAGAGGTGGCTCAGCTAATTGAAGTCACGTCGTAATTTCGTATTAATCGGCTGTGCTACGTATGCAGCTCGCCTTTGATATCGAGCCAGCAGAAAAAGCCCAATGCGACGAGGCGAAGATGGGCCGTGCACCACGGGCCGGAGTCAGGGGGGGAAAATCAGATCTTTGTTTCCTTTCCCAGGCCATGACATGATTAATCGTTCTCTTCTGATCTAATTTTGGAACATGAAAAACAGCACATTTGTCTTGAAGAAAAATGATGTGCTGTACTGTGCAGATGGAAATTTCCAGCCCTGAAAAAGATTAAAGTGAAATTCCACTCCTTAGACCTAATCATGAGTTGTAGATTATTCTGTCATTTTAAGCAGATGGTGGGTTTGATTCAGAGGCTCTCTCCTTATATTAATGAATACTAGACTGTTATATTTGACTTAGGTAAGTGAAATGTCTATCACGCATAATGGACTGCCGGTCAACGGTGCGCATGCCCTACCGCCGCGTGCCCTTGCTGCATATTTCATGGTTTGTACTTATGCAGAACATTTTGTTTCCTTTGATTTTTCACACTTGTCCACAGTTTGCTAAATATTTTCACACAGGAGTGGAGAAAAGAACAAACTTGTGTCCACAGCTAATTTCCATCTATAGGTCACTGCTATAACTCTGCAACTAAAACTGTCACCATGGGCAAGAAGAGAGCAGAATTCAATAGTAACTTGATTAAGTTCCCAGTCAACATGACTGCATACACAGCAGTATGTTAACCAACCTAATTATAGGAGCAGCGAGGGGGTGATAAAACCAGCTGAAAGGAGGTGCCTTCTGAGGTTGATCATGTGGCCTTCAATACTGACTTACCCTCAGGGACGGATGGCGCTCTTGTCACACCTCTCCTCTCCTCTCGCTCTATCTGTGCGTATTCGATTCAGAAACTCACGCCATTCTTCACTTAGTCTAAATTAGGTTATGTGATTAAATCCCCAAGGCACACTTACCACACCCACACAGCTAGTAAAAATAGCGGAGGAAATGTTTCAGATTATTGTTACTTTTCAAGGCTTTATTCAGTTTGGACTGTCCTAGAATCTCACATGATCTGTATGAATATTCATTGCAAGAATGTTCGAGGAACAGTAATGCTAATTAGCGGTTTGCTTCCCACTATAAGACCAAGCCATTCTGAAATATGTGTCATGCACATTGAAACAATGAGAGAGGCACAGCTAAATTGTGAATATTCACAGCTAAAGGGAACAACATACAGTTTAAGCTGTGACTACTCTATATATTCATAATATAGTTATTTATAGCTTTCAAAAATGATTACCACATAATAATCTCAATCAATAGTCAATTTTCATTAAAAGCTATGTCTTCAACTACTATGTACTAACATTAAAAAATAAATAAATAAAAATTAGTTGTTAGGTGAAATGTACTTACTGTATTCAAAATTCAAAAACACTTGATGCTACTGAGGTGGGATACGGTAAATGTTAGGAACAGGTTTGGTTGAATAGATAGGTTTAAGGGGAGTGATGGAGCATGTGTTGGGTCAACAGTGCAACTACAGAAATTAATTACATATGTAATTGCATGCAGTTTTTTATATAAGTACGATGCACAGAGTAAGTGCATTGTATCAAATTATTAATTTAAATGTTAGTACATAATCGTCAAAGACATTTAATATAAAATTGGTACAAAGTTACTAATCAAAATCATTGAGCACAATTCTTATGCTAGAACAGCCATCTAAACATGGGTTGCAGGTCTGTTTTGATAAGGTCATGGTCATCAGGGGGGAAAACTAAGCTAAATGCAAATAATGATAATAAAATGCAACTGACCATATAATTGTATACATAATGACATTAGCGAGAGAAAAGAAAATAGACTTAGGAGGAGAAAATGCTTCTCACATGTCTCAAAGCTTCCTACAATTGATGGCAGCTGAAAGCATGAAACCATTAAAATATAATTTTGGACAGATTGGACAGAAAATGATTTAACTTTATTTAACAAATTATCAGGTGTTTCAGAATCAGCATCAAGGACCATAACTTTCCATTTTATAATGATCATTTTAATTTCATGTTTACATTCTATCGATCAAGAATACGACGAATGATTACGCCGAAGACACCCCAAGGGACCAAATTATATATTCCACACTAGAACTTGACGTCAAAAGCATGGCATGGCTGAATTGATGCTGGCAGTGTATTAGTCTCAGCCACATCAGTTTGAGTTAGCAAAATAGCCTCTTCCTGGGGCTCCAAGACAGGAGTCTGGATTCCTGTGAGTCCTTTGGACATTCAGACCTGATGAATGCGCCTCGGTCATGCCTTGGCACTAACTAGCATTGCATGATACCATTTATATTTAGAAACATACTGTCCTGGCAATGTCAAAATGTGCCTTGTGCTCATGTTGGATGCATTTTTAATCTGGGAGTGATAGAGGTTGACTGAGGTTCTGTGGCTGACTGCTGCTGGCTTGTGCAGGAGGATAAAATGTAAATGTCTGCTTCCAAAAGAACAATTGAAAAGGAAATAATCTCAGGAGCTGCAATTACCAACGCGCAAGACTACTCATGAATAGTACTCAAGTATAAATTTAAAACAACAGTGCCGAAACGTAGCTTGTAAACCAAGAACATGAGTGGAGTGAAAGCAGGAACGCCATGCCAATATGTCATACACTAAATAGTTCTAAATTAGAGTCTGTATACGCCTGTTGGAGACGCCATTCATCATACTCAACTTTGGTCTGTTTCTTACAATTTTGGCAGTAAGCGCTTCCACATGCCAAGTTTGTGCAAGAGAAAGAGAGGAGGGAGGGGACTGCGCAAAGGAGAAAGAGGGAGAAAATGCAGGTTATCAGCAAAGTTTACATGTCTTTAATCAGTCTGCAGTTAATTAGCGGCTTCCACACAATGTGGCTGTGAGTCATTAATCATACTAGCGTAGAGCAGTCAGCCCGGTCCAAGACATTTGGAAACAAAAGTTTTGTTTTCCATGAAGGGTTTGAGCGCGGCCTGGCGTTGGCTTTCTTGGCCATTAGGCTGGAAATGAAAGGCCTTGTCATGGAGCTGACAGACAAGGGCCCACTGTTCAGCTCCCTGTTGGTCTTTCCCTAAACCTCGCTCAACAAAAGATGACTTCACCCCTTAAACAAAGCTTACACACATGCACACACTTGCACACATTCGGGCACATTTGTCTGCACCGAGCTCCATGTGAAATGTCACGTCACACAGCCGGCCAAAGCTCTGTGATACTGCGCAGTGATCCTGCCAGATCCCGAGTTGTTCCTCAGCCTTTCCTGCTCGTGTGCCCAACTTTTTTCTGCTCTTTCACTTGTATATATTTAGGGATGAAGTGGAAATGTAATCCGGAGGATAGCTTTAATTCGTCATCCACCCCAGCATGCATCATTCACCAGAGCTGACCCAAAGGTCCGAGGCTCTCCTTGTTTATAATAGCGCAAAGATGTGGGCCGATCCATTCCCTAAAGTCCTGACGTGCACATTTTTAATCTTGGCTCAAGATGGGTAAAAGTGTCTATCTACCTGTCTGCGGCAGATGAATTCATTGGTTGGAAATTTTCCGCGGTTACCTCCAGTACGAGTTGTAAATCTATTAAGAGGCGAGCCTTCCCAGACCTGTCACGCCGAATGTTCCGACAGCTCCATTTACCATTCCTGATCATTCTATGACAGGAATATTTCCTGCCACTGACTCTGTTTCCCCTCTCAGCTGAGACGGGAGGCCAAAATGTATGTTTCATTGTCAAGAAACGAGAAAAAAGTCTGAGCGGGCTTGGCAACTGCAAAAAGAGCCTTTCAGCTGCTTTTCATGCTTGTGCATAAATGTAGACTTTGGCTATTTAGTGAGTGAACGAGTGGGCAGAAACGGAAAAAAACCCTCCTGCGGGTACACTAAGAATGTAATTGCCAATCAGAGGCGAAATGCGCAAGTAATGTCATTTGGGGGTTAAGGTGTATATCAAGAACTGTTAAAACACGCGTCAAATGCCTTTGTGCCGACCGGCCCCTCTAGCATGCCGTGTTTGCCTCTTGGAGCACTTCAAAGCTCCACAAAATGTACAAGTGACATCAAATGAAAGATTGTTTAAAGTCAGAGCTGCCGAAGCTCTCTGGCAATCATTTATCTTGTTACCAATAAATCAAGCTCACTTCATAGTGCAGTCATAAAAATGTATGAGAATGTAAATGCTTGAGTGACCCATTAATCTCGTTTAAAGTGGCAAATGTAACATGTTCTTCACTCGTGGTGATAAAGTTATACTTTGCACCCTTATGAAGGATTGTTGATGGCAGAATGTTCTGCGTATCAGTATAATAAGCTGGAGTGGAATATGTAAAGAAGGGCCGCCTTGAGGAAATCACTCAAGATCTCATTGTGGTGTGAAATTTAAAACTCTGTGTCGACGGCATTCTGGGGCAGGTGTCACTTAGTAAAGGATCACTCAATTTCGTCTTGTCATTTTAATATGCGTTTCGACTTATTTTAACAACACAGTGAGGAGTTTTGCCGTGGATATGCGGCCCCACACACACCTCTTGTAAAAGCAAACAGTCGGTCTGCCCGTGCTGCCTCCCGTTTCATGTGTGTCTCTCAAACATAATTCATCATTCGTCTACTGGGAGTAGCGTCCAAGTGACACAAGCCCCGTAGTGAGCGCGGACCTCCCTGCATTGGAATATTTCCGTTAGAATGGAAGAAATGCCTTGAAAAGTGAGAATGAACAAGACTGTGACCCATGTCAGGAGAATGTAATACGGCCTCAGAATGAGGGGTAAAGTGAATGAAAGTTTTTAGGGGGCTTTCTGGGTGTGATTAAGCATACATTCAGCCCTGGCACACTAAGGAGTTTATTCACCTTGTCTCACAGGGGAAGTGATGAAGTAATGATTAATATGAGGGATGTTTGGAAATGTAAATCCCTGCTGCAACACAAACAAACCAAGGGGCTTTCTCAGGATGATTAAATGCACATTTCGCAGTTGATTGAGCATGCAAGAAGTCATCCATTTCCCCTGAACTCTGTAAACAGTGATGCAGGTCCTCTTCCCACTCAAGTATATGACCGTCGTCGTGGGTTTATATGCACATACAGGCCATTGAAGACGAATGACTGCTGCAATTTATATAACCGCCGGGATCTCTTGATTAGGTAATTTATATGGAGGACAGGTTTATAACCACTAACTTACCGTCTTGTCCCAGAACAATTATTTCAGAAATCTGGCTGTAAAAGCAGACAATAAATTCTCGCTTTTTCTTTCGCTGTCATCGAATGCCCAATAACCTGAGATCCAATTCTCAGTAAATCGTCTGCTTTGAAAGCGAGAGCTATTAAATCATGAAAGTGATTTTCCTGAACTGTTTTTGGTGAACAACAGGGTTTGCATGTGGGGAGCCAAACGTCTGGGTCATATGGTTGTTAAATATCGTTCCATGGTCAGAGGCCTAGGCATATGCACAAAAATGTAAATATTAAAGAAATATTGGGGCATATTCCACCGACATAATTGGAGGTTAAACTTTCTAGAGATTTATTTATTTTATATAAAATAGCTTACAGCACTCAAAGGTTCCTACAAACAATGCACTGGATTTATGAGTGTTTTTCTATAGTTGTTAGTGCAAAGCATTTAGTGGGACACATGAAAGACATGCATCATTGCCATAGTTTGCATATCATTAAACATGTATTACCCCCCCTTGGCTACAGTCTTAGAATGACATTTTGTAATGTAAAGTATACCTCATTCTTGTTTGCACCGTGACCCAGTGATAAACGAGTGAAATGATTTGTTTTTGATAACTTCATCAGGGATAGTCACATTATTAAGTCTGACTAAATGTGCTTCATGAGAAACACTGGTAACTCGTTAAATGAGACTATGAAGCCATAATTCATGGGTGGTGTTAACATATTCTAGCATGCGGTGACACTGTTATACATCACACTATACAATGGAATATGTAGAAACAGCGCCAGCTCCATGCAAGAGAAATGCCAACACCATACAGAACAGCAGGGGCGGACTTACCCATTAGGCAAAGGTAGGCGACCGCCTTGGGCCCTCAAAAGCCAAGGGCCCCCTAAAATGCTTTTCATATAGGATATGCGCATTAAGCACTGACACGCAAACGGTTGCTGTTTACTGTGTTTATTACCACTACAACCGTCCAACCTGCTTTTTGTGCACCCTGCTTGAAGGAGATGAAAATATTATGCATCTGAAGCTGTAATTAAATATTGAGAAACAATGTGTATTATATGTTTATAATTGTTTTAAATGCCGCTTACTCATTTATGAGAAGGAACCAAGTAGAGGACACAGTTACTTTTTTGGTTGATATAATCCTTAGGTGTGTAAATGTACAATTGCCATTTCATTATTTTTTCAGTTTTATTTAAATTTGTAGTTAAAATAACTAAAAATAATAAATGTATTTTAAAGTTTAGTATTAGACAGCCTTTGCACACAGGCTTACGCTGGTAACTCATCAGTGGACTTCCCTCGTCAATATAGGCTATTTATATAATATAGGCTTTTATCACACTTTTCTCATTCTATATTTCTGACGTTCCAAAAGCGCCTCCTACTGGCAGAGAATGAATGTTCATTTTCAATAATCCAGTCTGTAATTTTTGTTCAGATCAATGCGAAAATCCACCCACATAACCCCGTTTTAAATTAATATAATAATTTATAATTCTGGCTCACCCCTGTTTTAAATGCTCAATTGTGAGGTTTATCATTTTATAATTTATTTTGTTTTTGTGAAAACCTGTATCTCAACTGTAAATCAGTTGTGGTCTACAACATGAAAGAAAGCCATTATAACATGTACATGAAAAATGTAGAAACATTAGACACAACTATGGGGCACAATTGTGCAGCAGCAAGCATCACAACAAAAAAGGAACCTGAAATCTATAGGAAAATGTGTGCAAATGTATAGTGCCCCATTCCTATATTTTGCCTGGGGCCCCCAATTCACTAAATCCGCCCCTGCAGAACAGAGATAACTACTTAAAACCAAAAAAGATGGGATAAAATATTTTTAAATAATTTGTAGTTCATTATTATTTGGTTTATGTTTGTTTTGTTTAATAAATAAATAAATAATATTAGTAATATATATTCACTCCAGCATACAAAGAATTTGTTGCAATTCAATACAAAATTCTTTCAAAGAAACAAACAAATAAATCAATAATATATAGTACTGTAGCTCTAGCATTCAAGGAATTTGTTGCTGAATTGAAAATTCTAATAACAGAAATACGGGATACAGAAAGTACAAACAAAACAAAACAGATACTCATTATTATTAAATACAACAACAATAATAAAAATAATATAAAGATTTCAAAATATGATAAGAAACAACATCCATTTTGTAATATAAATATATAAATTAAATTATGTAAATTGACATTAAAAATAAATTTAAAAAATTCTTATTATTCACTTTTAAACTAAATAAACTCATGACTGTAATTTTAATTACAAAAGTGTTCATTTATGTGTCATCCTATCACAAAAACAACTAAATTCTACAGGTGAGTGATGAGTAGCAAGATATAGTATCCATCATGTTAGATGAGCTGATGTCTGTCTCAGAAGTATTTGATGGTCGTCTAGCATGCTGAGCATCTGGTGCCCTGTGGATGGGGCCGATTAACAAGTCCACAGTTTGCAGCCTTCTCCCAGCATGCCTGCTTGTAAATGGTACTCTCATAGCAGAAAAAAACCTTATTGGCTCCACTCCCTTTAAAAGAGAGATAACACTAACCGTCTCCAACATTGGTGCTATATTTATTAATTGTGCCATAAGATTGAGCATTTTCAGGTTTCAGCAGTCCATCAGGTAAGAACAGTGATGTTGATCAAGTAGCTGGTTGAATGTGCAGGAATGCTGATGGAGTGGTGTCCAGTGAGAGGTTTATATAAAAGATATAACAAATCACAGTGTGTTTATGGTTTGACAACATTGGTTAGGATCCCATAAAAAGACACTGCTCAGTGTGAAAGTTACTGTTTACAAGCTAAAAGTATTTTGAAAATGTTGACCGCTAACCTGCAATGGATGATAAAAAATATTATGCTGTAGGCTATAGTCAGATATATCTGCAGTCGCATCTGCAATAGGATGAAATATTTTTGAACTTTTACAGACTTACCCTACACATTTTATTCCGAACACTAAAAATGTGACATATTTGATCTACTTCTTAAACAGATGATTAAAAATAGCCCTTTCATTGTGCCATCTGTATTCTGAATAGCAATATTCTGTTCAATTAGTGTTACTTCGGTCAGGAGTTTGCTTGGGTGTGAGTGGAAAACATTAACACAATCAGTGTATTCATGATTTTACTCAGTGGGGGCCATTCAGAATTATAAATGTATCTGGACACAGTTTGAGCAACACTAGTGGAGCAAAATGATATTTAAAAACATTGAATTTTTTTTAAATGCTCAGAATCAGATGTGTGGCTAAAGGCACATGCTAACATAACACAGACATATTCTTCCCCATTCATTTTACTATATCTACTATTGAACCCAGCCAACAAAAATATTTTCTAAGAATGTTTTACTAATGTTCCTATTAAGTTATTAGAACATAATTTCTGAACATCTTCTGAACCATTCCGTTTTTGGAATATACTTTATATATATTAAAAAAAACATTTTCTTAGTTATATGATGGACTTTTTCACTGGAGGAAGCGTTATATTGGATTATGGACTCATATTTTGGCCAGAAGTGGTGGTTTAAAGTTAAAATGACTTAAGGATATTGTTGAATTCTTACAAACACACAGTTTTTTGCTTCTTAAGACATTAACTGATGGACTTGTGAATTACTTGTGGATTATTATGATGTTTTTATCAGCTGTTTGGACTCTCATTCTGACGGCCCCCATTCACTACAGAGGATCCATTGGTGAGCAAGTGATGTAATGCAAAATTTCTCCAAATCTGTTCCGATGAAGAAATAGACTTATCTACATCGTGGATGGCCTGAAAGTGAGTACATGATTCACTTTACCTGTTACCACAAGCCATTCCTCATAACACAACTCCTAGGTTAAATATTAGCCGTGAATATATGCCATTAGATACAACAGCAGTTTTGACTGACATGTCTATGAAGGACAGTATAAATGAAAAATATAAAATGGCTTTATTTACCGAGCAAACAGTCGAGTCCTACTGTGAAGTGACCATATTTTTCTTTGAACCGGCGTTAGACTGACAAAAACAAACATTCACAGAAAACAACCCCATTAATATTTTATTATAGTGCTCCCTTGTGAACGCTGAAGGTAAATCATGCATCAAATATTAAAAGAGATATTTTTTTTGTGTGTGCTCGTATCGTATGCTACATCAGACATATCTTACTACCTTTGGATCATCACAGTCACACATATTTGGGTTTTCATTTTTGTAATTAGCGATTCATACTGTGTTTACGAGGTGTGGGACAGATTATTAATCACATCTGAAATCCACCTCTTCACCCTGACCCTGCCTCCAGGACACTTTAAAACCCAATACACTCAACAGAAAACAGTCATGGTTCTGGAAAAGCATATACTAGTAAATTATTTAGTGTAATGCAGCAAATTAGAGAGCTTGTCCCATCCATCACTTATATTTAGTGAAACACGTATACAGGGCAAATGTGCGCACTGTTAACATTGAGTGCATTACATGCTAAAAGCCAGAGGGCAGCTAAAACCTCTCTGCATTTTACTGTTCTGTCACAAGTAATTTGTCAAGACTAATTATGAATGATCTTCCTTGGAGAGCTACGCATGCTTTCCATGGAGGCCTTTTCTGCTAAAGGTTATTGGCAAGCTTCATTGTGCATCGGCCCGCATTACAAGGCACGATTGTCATTGTACTTTTTTGGCTTGGTGGGAATGACACTTGAAAGGGTCCCGTATGCACCTTAAAGAAAAAATCTGTTCGGCTCAAAGCAGATGAAGACTAAAGCGGAGACAGAGTATATGTGACATTAACATAGGAGAGGCCTCATTAAATTTGCATTAAATTAAATATTAAATTATAAGCAGCAGAACCAAACATTACACTGCACGAATATTATTCTCTCTTATCGTGAGTGTTCAAATATTACATTTATAATTTGCTCTGATTTATTCCCGTACCATGTCAACGCCTCAACGTGACAACCTGTCATCATCCTCTCCATTTGAGTGACAGCCCATCAATCTTTTCCACCCACCCATAGGGGGAAATGTGATGCTTGTCAAAATAGGAATTTGTCTTTGGACACTTTTTAAATCTGTGCCACTGCAAATGCAAAATAATAACTCTAGATATATGATGTAAGATTGACGTGGTTTCAGATGGAAAAAAAAGTGCATGGCTTTGTAACTAGATTAAAATGATTCATGAGACTTGAATTAACAAATATATGTTTCTTCTTTCACTTCTTTTATTAGATTGCCTAAACGCTTATGTGCTCTGGGAACACCAAAAAAAAAATTGCCTATAGGAGGAGCTATTATGCCCCCACATCTATGACCTGCACCTCCTTATTCACTATTTCCCAAACCTAAATCTTAATTTAAAACATGAGTTCTAGTAATAAGATCCCATACAAACCTCAAACTACACAGATAACCCCATAATACATTCTTTTCAATACTTCTAAGTTTTATATGCCCACATATGCCCACTTGAGCAGCAATAGAAGCTTCCAGACCCAGCTCCATATGGCATGCAGCTGCAAATGACTGCATTGAGTGCCTATTAATTGTGGCTGTACTCTTCAGAGAGACGGCAGCTATCTGTGGGAGGTCATGGTACACAGATATCCTCTGAGTTCCATGCTGAAGTATGAGGGGTGATCAGGGTCAAGGATACCATAGCAGGTGGAGGCTCCACCACCTACCCATGAGAGGGAGACATGTGGATGATGCATGGAGGGCAGATACCATGTACTCACTTCAGGTCATTTGTCAAGCGCTCTGATGGAGAGCATAAAAAGCTGCAAAATGTAGCTTAAAAATATTTAATTTATAAATAATTTGACTCACTGACTGGTTTCAAACAGGTTCTGCACTGCCACTCAAAAGTTTGGGGTCTGTATGATTTTTTAATGTTTAGAAAGAAGAACCAAGCACCAAAGCTGCATTTTTTATTACCAAAAACAATAAAAATAAACAATAATAATAAATAATAAAAACATAAGCATATACAATAAAAACAGCAATATTCTGAAATTTGATTACAATTTTACATTTTCATTTACAATTTTTAATATTTTTTTTATTATTGTAATAAATATTTTTTTTTCTGTCATGGGAAAGTTGAGTTTTCAGTAGCTTCAGTGTCACATGATTAATCAGAAATCATTCTAAATAGTAATGTTATGACATATTATTACAATTTAAAATAAAATTGTTTTTTTTATTTTAACATATTTTACACTGTCATTTATTCCTGTGACGCAAAGCTGAATTTTCAGCAGTCGTTATTCCAGTCTTCAGTGTCACGTGATCCTTCAGAAATCATTCTAATATACTGATTTACTGCTCAAGAAACATTTCTTAATATTATCACAGTTGAAAATCTTGTGCTGCTTCATATTTTGTAGAAACATGATGCATATTGTTTCAGAATTATTCGATAAATGAAAAGTTAAAAAACAACAGCATTTATTTGAAAAACAAAAAATATATATATATAAAAAAATGCTGGGTTGTTTCAACCCAACTTTGGGTCAAATATGGACTAACCCAACTTTTGAGTTAAAAATGTAATTCAAAATTTTAACCCAATGGCTGGGTTAGTCCATATTTCACCCAAAGTTGGGTTGCAGCATTTTTTAGAGTATATATATATATAAATAATAGATATAAATAATAGATATACAATATACATTTATTTAACGTTATATACATTTCTTATCTGTATATTATTTCAATTAAATTAAAGATTTTTTTTTTAATTATCATGATTAATCATAATTGTCCCTAAACCATGGTGTGAGTTTGGGGCTTTCTGTTTGGTTAACCAGTGGCAGACAGGGGCAGTGGAAATAACACACTTCACCTTTAATATCCATTGCAGTGATGTACAATATCTAGCCAGTTGTGTCTTAATTCTTTTGGCTCATCTTATATTTTGCCACATTAAGTTGAGCATATGACCATAGCTTATACATATGTGTGTGAGCGTATGGCTGAGGGCTGATGGATGTGCACATGGAGATACTGCTGGAGTTGTGATCTTCCACCAGATGTGTCCGAGCCGAAGGGAGAAGCTCCACACAGCCTGTCAGAAGCAGACTGCTTTCAGAAGAGACACAGGTGTTTGCCCCCAGTAAGCCGAGAGAAATAAACTGTCAGGAAGATAGTCAGAGGCGAAAAGCATGGCAGGGGAAAGAATCCCACTGCCAGATGATTCCTTAATGTGCACTCATTTATTCAGTAATTATATGATATGCGATGCTAATTCACTCTGGACGGCTGTTGAACACATTGAACGTCAGTGAATTGACACAAGCAGTATTTTTAGTGATATTCAAAAACGGCTCGTTTTAAAGTTTGGCAAAGCCACCGTACACTATGATTTTGTTGTCATGACACTTTTGATTGATAGACCTTTGGCTTTTTGATGAATTACCACTCATGTTTCTCGAAGAGCAGTTATGTATCAAGTGTCACTTTCTTATTCCCTACAAACACAACTCATACAATAATATACTCAAGCAAATTCGACCTTTTGAATAGGCATAATACTTTGCCCCAGGGAGCATTGTAACTGCTTTTCATTGCATTGTTGGAAGAATGCATTAACATTTTCTTTCCAGTTGCACACACAGAGCTCTGCCAATTATATTACAAAGGATGAGATAAGTAATAACATATCTAAGTCTTCCTCTACTCATACAATGCTTTTTCACAAAGGTAATTGCTCTATTTTCATGCAAAACACCCATGTGGCCTCCGTGTTATTTTCATCATGTTGCGTCTTTGTCTGTAGGGCACAAGCAAAGCAGGACTGAGAGTAATTTTGAGCTCCTACATTGCAGTTAACACTAAAATGCATTAAAGCAATAAAAATGATGTGAAGGCCCATATTTCCTCAGGCTGTGTTGTAGCGTGTCTGGACCCATTTGTCTCTTGGTCAGATCCATTAGTTTGGCTGCACGACACTCAACACAGCCAGCATCTTCAAATATTTCTGCGCAATGTGTGAAGTTTAAAGGCATCATAACCAGCTCCATGAAAACAAGTTTAAAAATATTGTCTAGACTGTTTCCTTTGATTAGACGCAATGTTAGCACACAAAAGTCGTGTCTCATAAGTGAGGTCAAGAGTCAGGATTCTGAACTGACAGAGAAATACTGCTGTTTGTTATAGTTTAATGTCTGGTATCAACTTCCCAAATAAATCTGTCAGAAATCACTTTAGACTTACACATTGAAATTTCAATTCTGCGTATATCTGCGTGGATAAGAAAGATCATTCCTCACAACATCTCTGATATTAGCATCACCAGCGAGGCCTGTTGACAGTCCATCATTAGGTCTGTCATGGCATCCGTCCTGAATGGAAATTTGGTTGCTAATATTATTCAGTGTCTGCTCAAGAAAATGAACTTTCATCGCTTTGTGCACATGTTTTAACAACCTCACAAAGAGCATGGCATGTAATTTTATTATAATCAGAAGTGTGCTTAAAAAAGTGCTCCCAAGAATGACAATGTGCTTGAGTGCAAGGAACAGATTCAATGAGTTATTACATTCCTGTTTGAGAACGTCTACAGTTCACAGGATCATTCCGAAGCAAAGATTAATATATACACTACTCCCTCCAAACACTACCATATAGTATACTTAGTATGCAGATAATATGTATGCATATAGCTGTCAGTGTATTTTGCGATCAACTGACTGTACATTATAACACTTATTACATGGCTACTCACCATATAAATAAATACTAAGACATAAAATATTGATTTGAGTCATTATCTGATCATTTTACCTGTAGCCTATTTTCCGCTAAGAAAAAATAGTTCATTCTAATTTGAGAAACAATCGACAACACAAGAAGATGAACAGTGCAACATTACAGATAATATTAACACTAAATTAGTCTAATAATACCAAAGCAGTGTAATTTATTCTAAATTAAAATGATTAATGATTATTTATTAATGATTAATCACATCCAAAATAATGATTAATCGCATCCAAAATAAAAGTTTTTGTTTACATTATATATGTATATTTACTGTATACATTTATTATGTATATATAAATACACACACATACAGTATGTATTTTGAAATTATTTACATGTTTATACATTTATATATTCATATTCTTATATTTTATATTATATATAAATATATTTAATATATAAGCAACATATTTTTCTTAAATATATACATGCATGTGTTTGTATTTATTTATACATAATAAATATACACAGTATACACACATATATTATGTAAACTAAAACTTGTTTTGGATGCGATTAATCGCGATTAATCGTTTGACAGCACTAGTTTTTACTACAATCGATAACTGAGAAGCAAGATGGCAGCAGTTGCGTTTGCATTAAACGAGAGAGCGAGTCACCCGATTTGATTTGAATAGTGTTTCTTGGTGTTGTGCATTGTGTCTTACGCTCTTGAAGACGCGTTAAAGAAATTAAATTGCTGTACAATGCTAGAACGGGAAGTTGCACAATGGTAAAATCGCAGGATATCTCAAACTTTCTATGTTCTATGTCACCCGGCCCCTCCAAATTCGGTCTTTCAAGGACCGGTACTTGCGATAATGCGCAAGTGCATTCCTTGCGTTCTTAGAACTGAAAAACAGCCATGAAAGAGAAGCAGTATATACAGAATTGCCCATCCAAAATCACGAATTTCACAGAGAGCCGCAAAAGCTAAATAGTAGATGGCGCTAGCAATACCACAAAACACAGGTTGAAATGTAGGTTGTTTGCATAAATATAAACAAAGAATTTCTGAGACAAAAATAAATAGTAAATTTCAAATGATTGCATTAAACTATCAATAAATTGTCCAACAGTACTATATTACATGTAGCATTACTAAAAGGCATTACATTTGTGCACTGTTCTTGAATTTCAGCAATTAGCGTGACCTTGCAGAAGTTTGGTCAAGCAAAATAAAGACATGGAGACTCAGATCATTGCAAACACAAGCACATGGTCTCTACTACAAGCTCGTCTTAGAAATCTCCTCAGCTATTTATCATCGACAGACATCCGAGCCATCACTGGGCTCTTTGCGAAAAAACCCATTAAGTATTCTCAGAGAATGGTCTCATTTCCATAAAATATTCTTTGTCAAAACCCCAAAATGTGCAAATGAAACAGGCATTGAGATATGACAGCAAAGCCCCAAGAGCTGCCGTAAATGACCTCAATTAGGCACTTAAAGCAGAAGAAGGTGCCTCGCATTCCAGGCCCTTTGAATGACAAGCCGTCACGGAAGCCATTTTTCTTTGGGCCTATCTCACCTTGATGAGCACTTTGAATTTGTAAATCAATGAGGGAGAGAGAGCGTGTGTAAGCACCGAGCGATACTAGGAGCCTGACATGTTCAATGAATGAATTGTTTGCCTGGGTCTCCATTACCACTCTCTCAGGGAGCCACGGCCGGGATTAATCTGTCAAAAGGGGACGATTTAGCATTGATGAATATGACGTGTGACCATTGATGATGTTGATTTTATCTCTGGAGATTAGCAAGATTTACTTCAGATGGGTAATAACGTCATTTGCTTGATGCAGTGGATCTGTTTATGAGCTGATTAAATCGTAGAGCTCCTGCTTCATTTCATGGTATTTGGTTTATAGCTTCATTACTGCAATCACAAAAGCTGTGGTCATTTCCACCTCCTGTGTCAACATAAATCACTCTTGAAGATAGTTGTTATGTGTCGTAGCAGATCACCTTTTGGTGAAGAGATTTATATGAGCTATACAAAAAAAAAAAAGTTTTGTACTTTCCAAGGTTAAATTAAAGCTGTTTTTAAACACTAAACATTATGTAAAAGCTAGTACGCCTATTGCTAGACTGTCAAACAAAAACATCTTCCTCATTTGAAAGATTGTAATGATAATCGCAGCTAAAAAGGATTTTGTCTCAATGCCATAATCCCATAAATCAAGCCACTCTCATGAGAGAGGGACATAATTGTCTCTGACTTATGTCTAGAAGTTTAGCATTTGTGTGGCACTCACATATTGACACAGCTGTTGCTCGAAGCATAGGATTGCCATGTCAGACTACAGCATGTCTGTTTATTTTATCACACGCCTAGTAATTACATTGGTGTCAGTAGTAATTTTGTGCTATTTAATAAAAGAGTGAGGTGCAAATCAGTGGTGGCAATCCAGGTGTCTTCTAAAGTCCAGCTTTCAGTGGTAAGCGGGCTTATAGCAGCTCCAGTAAAAGGGTAGATACAGAGCAGGAAGGCCTCATGTGTCAGCATACCTTGGCACAGCCTCCTCAGCGTGGTCCATAAATCAGCCATGCATCTCTACCAATGCAATTAGTTTTTTAGCACCTCTGGCATTAAACCGAAGGTGCGGCTATACTCTGTACACATGTTAATTATTAATCATGTTAAGTCCCAGCACACTGTAAAAACACACAAAATATATTTTTTCAAAGTTGTAAATAAAACAACGAATATTGGGTTGTATTGGTTTTACAAGAA
Source organism: Sinocyclocheilus grahami (assembly GCF_001515645.1). Lineage (NCBI taxonomy): Eukaryota > Metazoa > Chordata > Actinopteri > Cypriniformes > Cyprinidae > Sinocyclocheilus > Sinocyclocheilus grahami. Next base: position 578,660 of record NW_015505296.1, read on the forward strand.
AATAATATTTCAGTCTTTCTACTCCAAATATCACATTTAATTCAGTGTTAATTGCATTTCTTCTGAATTATTTGTGAAATTTACTAGTCATTTATTTGTAAAAAATAGTTTAAATCTAGTATTAATAATATTTGTTTACACACAGTACAATGAAAAAAAAACCTTTTGTGTTTGTTTTTGTCAGTGTGCTGCATGTGAAAAAATAATATTAATAGTAGTTTTAAAATTAATCTTCTTTTTTGCCTTTCAAAATAAGTAATAAGCTCCTCTGACTCATCAGGCAGATATTTTCGAAGACTCTGTTTTACAACAAAGCTGTTATTCAGAATTCCTGTTCAGTATTGGATTTGACCGAAGGAAAAACACATTGTCGAAAAATACAATAAAGCAAATCACACATCTGGCAATATTTTTTTTAATAGTTTATACCGGAGTTGTTTTGAAGCCACATGCATAAGTAATGAAACCTTTAGTATAGAGCATACTTGTTAACCCTTTATTTTGTTTCTAACCAGTTCTTATATAATTGACAAAGAAAAAAAACGTTGAATCTGATAATTTAGTGCAAAGTGTATTTTTGAGGACCTCTGGGTTTTATAGAGCCCTAACAGAACACGACGGTTGACACTTTCAGTTTTATTACTTTTTTAAGTCATGTGGCATGCTGTGTTGTTGATCTATGAAATGTTTCTGCTCAAAAATGAGGCTGTGGACTCAAATTCATCTTTATAACAAGCCGTTGTGTCACAGGTTAATCTGGCATTCCAGTCATCCTATTTTCCAGATTGTGGTTGCCTGGCACCTTACATGAGACCACTGTGGAAGGTATTCACTTTATTTATCACCCTTATAAACATGCTCATTGCAGGGCTGATCAGTGGCGTAAGTCATGCTTTACTAGCAGGCAGTGGAGTTCTGTTCCTCTTTATACTCCTTAGCCACAGTGAACAGCAGTGGAAGAAGGCAAGCAGGGTAATTTATGCACACATGTGCCTGCTAGCTCCTCTGATGACAGGCCTGGGAGGAGGGGCACATGATGAATGGCTTTCCATGGGGGACCTCCTCACAGCCACCATGATGTGGGTAAAAATGGAAATTGCTCTCTTTCACCGTCATTACATCAGTTTAAAGCTTGTGTGGGCCTTCAGAACATAGTCTAGTTGCTCCACGTCTATGACATTAATGGGCGGGTGAAGTTTTCCATCTTTAATGAACTGCTTTTGGAGTGTAAATACAGTCATTAATTAATCTTGTGTCATTAGTTATTACTTTAGTTCATTTATTTATAGCCTAGGCCTATATTATTTAATATTCCATTCCGGGGTTAATTGTAATTTATCCCAAAATTAAAATAATCACACACGTACATAAATACTTTTTAAAGCATAAACAGTACATAAATAACCTATAGGATATTCAACTGCACTGAAATATTGTTACATTGTAATAACGGCATGTAAGCTTAGTGCAGTTTGTTTCGCATAAGGCATGAAGAGTTAACGAAAAAAATACACATAAAATGTCGTGAGACGGTTTGTACTTTATATTTGATATGGCAGGGTATATTATTAAATCACATTTGTCTGTAGTGAAGACTCGTAATTAAGTAAATTGCTTTATTCGATACCTGCGCATATTGCAAAGTTGCCATTTCGTCAAAAATTATGTTTTTTTTTAAACAATATAAAAGCACTATTGCTAGAGGACATTAAACGCGTTTTTTATTATTCGTCTCGCAAACAAAATATCAAAGTAGCTTGTATTATTTTCTGTCCTTATGCGTTATCCCAGACCTGGACCTGACGGCTTCATTACTTTTTTTGGGAGTTTTTATTTTTGCATTATTACTAAATGCATTCGATAATGTTTTTTCTTGTTTTTCCCTTTTGGTTACACGGGTTTTAAACAAATTATAATCGTTACTAGAAATGTATAGTTTCATAAATTATTTCCTGTTTAAATGTGTACGCAAAAAAAAGAGGAATTTTTTTTGAAAATAATTTGGTGAGCACACATAAAAAATAAAAAAAACCAGATGCATAGATAGGCCTAAATAAAACAACACAATATAACACAAATCCTGCTTAGTTTTTTTTTTCTTAGCTGGAAACTGTAGTGTTTCATTTAATGACAGGTATGATTTACAAGTCTAGTCTAATGACAATGTTTGTGTTTGCTCACTGAATGAAAATGTTGCTGACAGTGTTAGACTATAGTCTACTCTGAAAAAAGTGTGTACTTATACTTTGCATGTGTGTCTGTAAAAATCTCGACAAGCTGATAATGAAATTTTTTTTTCGTTAAGTCACTTAAAACAGATTTAAAACTGATATTGGGTGATCTATAGCAAATAGATTAACACAAGTGTGTACAATAATATAACACTTAAAATATGGGTCATTCGTGATTTTTTTTTAAACGTTGTATCTGTTTCCAATAATATTTATATAAACAAAGCCCTCTCAATATTGTCTAGGCTGTAGTCTGGTATAGCGGTTCTCGAACATGTCATTGTCCACAATAAGCCATTGACGACAGCAGTTATAACTTACTGCAAACGAGCCTATATCATTACAAAATACAATCTTGTTCAACAACACCACAACAAATGCACGCTCAAAATTCAATAGAGCCGTTTATATTCTTAAGTGAACATATAAATATTCGATATATGGTGAGATGATGGACTGACAATATGGTAGTGTTACGAAACTGAGTTAGAAAGCAAACACCGGTTGTGTCAATCACACGAAGGTTAGGTTATGCTAAAAAACATTTCGTCTCTTTCAAAATGTGAAAAAATACGACACGTCCCATTAATTAATTTAACGCCGTACCGTAAGATGAAATAAAGTGGCAATTCATACATTTCTTTTTGCATTTATAAACACTTTTTTAAATGCATTCATTAGTAATACAACTTAATTAAATTCATAAGTAATAAAACTATCCCGAAATCATTTCAAACGCGTTTTGGCGTCACGGATTAAAATCGTTATACCAAGCTTTCAATAGTCTGCTGGATCAACCATTAAAAAAAATGAATAATAAACAATAATAATAATGATAGAATCTCTCAGACACCGACGAATGCATTCATAATTTAAACTCTTATTCGCAGTTAAATCATTTAGCAGAATGGTAAAACCTGAAAAAGGCTGCAACCGTGGAAATGACATGATTTGTATTTAAAACGGCAAAATCTAAATCCTTAAATGACAGAATTGACTTTGAGTTCAGTTTTGGTGATGTTAAGTTAAAGAATACTGAAGACAGAAATATGTAACAGAATTGTTTCTTATTTTCCAGAATACATACAAAAAATACCAATTCTCTCTCCGTGGTGTTCACCTGAAAAATAACGGCAATTTGAAACCATGTGGACAATGTGGGATTTAAGAAACAAACATGCATGTAAATTATCTTCTTTTCAATGAGACATTAAATAATAACGAACAATACAATCATAGCAATTCCAAATCGACATCCAACTGAAGACCCCTATTTTATTAGTACTCTAACATGTGTTTCACGTTATCTACAGAGTTCAGTTCAAATGTAATGCACTTTTGAGTTGCTCAAATATTTTCATTTGTATTATCGTCCGCTTTAAGCTGACATAAATAAATACAGTGAGTCCACGGATCCAGTCCTTCAGTGGCGCGATGATATAAAAGTCTTTATATTTCAATCTTTAGAATCTATAAATTTGGACAGAGTCTGATTTTTTTGTTTTTACTGGTATCCAAGCGCTGCTGCTGTGGTGAGTCTTTGACCGTACAGTGCATAGGGGGAGTAATAAGGACCGGTGGCTGCAGGTAACGGAACCGGTGCGCCGGGAGTAGGCAACGGACTCTTTGAATACGGGTGATAGCGGCTGCTTAGTCCTAACGCGTGATGCGGGCTCCTAAGTGCCAGTGTCCCGGGGCTCCCAGGGGCCCCTGAGGGCGGCATGTGCATATGGCACGCCATAGCTGCGGCGGCAGCACTAGCTAACGATGATGAACTGGGATAACCCGATATCAACTTGTCGGTCCCGGTGAACGCGGTGTGCGTCCTCAGGTGGTTAAGAAGTTCTTCGGAGGACGAGAAACGCTTGTCACAAGGTCCATTAGCTGACACCCAGTTACACACATGCGGTAGAGGGTCGTTGGGCAGCACGAAGCCATAGGGATACAAATGGTGTCCACCAAAAGATGGCGGCGAGGAGTGAACACCGTGCAAAGGGTGTGTCGGGTACATGAATTGATATCCGGACTTCAAAGCAGCCGCGGCCGCCGGGTCGTGTGTGCAGGAAGCACCGGCTGCACTGGCTAAGTGGCTGGCACAGTGGTAACTCAAGCAATAAGGGTCCCTACAAAGGCTAGCAGACATTATAGATGGAGGGGATGCCCCGGCTAGGGGGCTTGAGCCAGCTTTACTGCAGCCCAGCGAGCTGGCAAACTGTGCATTGACCAGACTCCCCCCGTGGGGCAGAAAGTGTTGAGGGTAGCCGGCGTAGGCCCCTGCTAAACTTCCAGGGTACGTCATGCCAGCCGGGGGCAGAGGGAAAACAGTCTGTCCGGGTTTGTACGGAGAAACGGGGGCTACCAGTCCTGACCCCAGGACAGAGGATGAGGAAGAAGAGGTGACACACGAGGACTCCGACGTCGCTGCTTTGGATCCTGATGTGGTTTCCTGGTGCTGGTTGACTTCCACGTTAATTCCCGCACAGCTCACGCTTATCCGGCTGTGGCTGACGCTGGTCGGCGCAGATCCATCTGAGGTGCAGTTTTTATTACAATCAGACTCTTTCTTTTCATCTCTCTCTCCCTTCCCGTCTGACGGCATCGGGGAAGCCGAAGTGCTGGAATTCGGGCTGCCAGTCCTGGGAGTGAACGGCTGGCAGGTGGCGCTAGGCACACGGAAACCAGACTTCTCTCCGTTAGACACCCCAGAAGACGAGTCCTTCTTATCCGCTGGCTTGGAGTACGGCTTGAAGCTGGATTTGTCTTCCACACCGATGTCACTCAGTTTTAAAGGACCAGATTTCGACTCTTTCTCGCTAGATCCGTTAGATGAGTGTTTGGAGGAGGGTGGAGGGTCCGGTTTACCGATCTGAGAGCATGTTTGCGCAAGAAGAGCCAGAGGACTTTTCTTGGCATCGAGCTGCGAGGATAGATACAAATAAAAGATTAAGACACATCAAATGTGTGCAAGCGCAATCATTGCAACGTATTTTGTCAAAGTACACAACAGATCAACTTCATCAAACGACTCTATTTGAACGTTTTAAGAGATTGGAGAATATGCGCATCGCGCAAAACGCGGTGCAATGGTAAACTGAATTAAAGAGAAAGACTGGTCAAATTAAAATACTATGTTAGCTATAAGATTTTACTAATTTGATCCTCTCTGCTCCGCTACGTCCAATCCCAGATTCCAATAATGTCCCGTCATTTCTCCGGGAAAAAGAGAATGCGGACAAAATACTTGGAGCAGCTTAAAAACCCCCATCGGATTCGCATCTTACCTCAATCGGACTGATCGGGGTGGACGGCAACGGCTGAAGATATTCAGGGTGTAAAATGTGTCCTGTGCGTGCGGTAAGCATTTTCAAAATCTTTATGGGAAGTCGGTTAGCTTGCCGTAAAGGGTCCGAAGGAGGGACGTAACGGAGAAAAGGCTTGCTGACGAGCGCGGAGTTGTTATTCCTGCTGCTGCTGCTGCTGCTGCTGCTTCCCCAGACGAGATCAGTATCACGATTTCTTGAAGCAGAAGCAGAGGGCGATGTGATCATGACCCAATTCTCATGTATTCGGTTGGTATTTCATCGATCAGATTCATAAATAAAAAACTACGCCGTGATCTTCTTTCGAATAGCAGAAATACAGATAAATAGTATAATCCGTCTGGAGCAGAGGAGAGCGCGAGGCTATCTCAGATCCGGAGCCGCGTGTGACACCACAGGCATAGCGCGCGCTCTGTCTCTTCCCGTAGGTCCGCGCGCTTGTCCTCCCAAACCAAGAACTAGTAGAAATGTTCACTTCAAAAGCAGCTGAATTAGTCCGAGATTAAAGCCCTTGCCGCCTTCCAATCAAATGGGACCCCGAGGTGATTGGAGGGTCAAGGGGATGTGACGTTCCTCCTTCTGCAAGCGCCTCTATTTTGACAACTTGGGGGAGGAGATTTTGCTCAATATGTAGGTTGTCGTACACGCCGCTGTCTGTGTCAATTTTTTATTTATTTAAAATGCTCGTTATTCATTTTCACGAGCAGATTGCCTCGGAGTTGCCATCTTTTTAAAGTGTGAAACAAATAATTCCCTCTCATAGCGTTATCCTTCGACTCATTTTTTTAAGGCTTTTTATAAGAGTAAGCCTCGCTTTTTATTGATGATAATTAACACCACCAACAAAAACAGAAGTAAAACATGAAAGTTTTGGGGATTCTTTTTT
>NW_015505296.1:585239-595472 GCF_001515645.1 Sinocyclocheilus grahami
AAACGTGAAAGTTTTGGGGATTCTTTTTTATCATTATACACCCCTTTGTATGAGGGACTACATTTTATGAACCATCTAACCTTTCGATTTAATACATTTTATACAAATTATTTTTTGTGTAAAATGAAATTGTCTTCTTCCAAGATGCTGTGTGCGTTTAGTCTTTTTTTTTTACTGTTATGCAAGTGCCAGAAACATATTTTATTGATGATAATTAACACCACCAACAAAAACAGAAGTAAAACATGAAAGTTTTGGGGATTCTTTTTTATCATTATACACCCCTTTGTATGAGGGACTACATTTTATGAACCATCTAACCTTTCGATTTAATACATTTTATACAAATAATTTTTTGTGTAAAATGAAATTGTCTTCTTCCAAGATGCTGTGTGCGTTTAGTCTTTTTTTTTTACTGTTATGCAAGTGCCAGAAACATAAGATCAACTTGTAGTGTTTGAATTCCCCAATCAGACAAGCGTTGACAAGAGCAGACCAATGCAGTGATAGAGGGATGTGACTGTCACATGTTTTCAATATAATATACACCGCCCTTCTATTTCTATCCCACCCCTCCGTCAACTGTCAGTTCTGCTCGACCGCAATCAATCAGTTATTTGTCAGTTGCTGTCAATCCTTTTCTTACTTCACTTCAGCTTTTGAAGCTGATTATGTGCCGCGAGCGACGGAGAAAAGGGCAAAAGCAGCATCCTGGAGAAGAGTCACTTCATTTGAGGGGCATGTCCCTCTGCTTTACTCAGTTTGGAAAGGTTTTTCTTTGAAACCTGCGGTAAGACAAGAACCTATTCCCCGTGTTTCGCCTATTTTCAATCGAGGCAGAAACAGAAGATCAACCACTGGTCATTTATCCTATAGAATACAGCTGCTAAGTAAAACAACCCAGTTTTTTATTTATTTCTAAAGTACTTTTGACGACGTTTTTGACCTAATTAAATATAAAAAAAATGAATATGACAATTATTTTACTTCTAAAAAGTTCTAAAATAACACGGGGCAAGTAATGTTTTATTTTATTTATTTATTTATTGCTTACTCTATCGGCTATAAAACTTGTAAGCCCCCCCCAAAAAAAATATTAACCAAGCAATTGCATGCTGTAACTACCTGTCGTCATATTTTACGTTCATTATAATTTGTTTAATTCGTTTTTAATTTTGTCTTAACTTATTTTCTTCTGCGAGTGCATACTGAATTAAAAAGAAACACATGCACGAGCAGTAAGACCTGTTTTAAACATGCTGAGACTTAAGTTTCAGACAGGTGTAGGCTACTTCAAATGATATTTTCCTTGTCTCACATGCAATTTCAGGTTTTTCCGGATACATGTTTTGCACAAATGTGAACTGGTATCAGATTGCCTCAGGCAAAAACCAACAAAACTTGAACTTACTTGGAATGTTAAAAGAAACGAGAATATAATAGGCCTAATAATAATAATACAAGTCCAGACATTTTTTTCCATTCATGTCAACTACATTTTATTTACACACAATAAAATTATTAATTTTATTTGACAATACCAAAAGACATAAAAGAAAGAGAAATGGTCTGTCAGACCTTTGAGAAAGAAGTTTAAAATGCCTTGAACTAGTCACCGCTGAGACGGCTAATCAGTATTGAGGCTCCGGGGCAATCGAGCAGCTTTTCAATGCGCTTTGCTTTTCATCTCTCACTGGATGGAGGCGCTCAATTAAAAGCCTATCAGTTTGTAAGTAAATCAACGCCTATCAAAGTTGTCACATCAAACAAAACGATTATTATTGCAACCCGCCTCCACCATTAATCTCTTTCTGCGGTAATCCGCTTGACAGGTCATCTAGGAGAGCAAGAAAACCTGGAGTGGACAGTCATCAGCGTGAAAGAAATGTAGATTTTGTTGGAGTATGTCAGACACACTGAAACAGATAACCCTGATCTATGACAAACAATACACTTTGCTGGTTTACCCTAACCCTAAAACGCGGTTTTAATCTCTATACAAACATCTCACCCCTCTTCTTCATAAAAATAGCATTGCTCACATTTTCTAAGTGCATCTAACTTTTAAAATGATACATAAATAATTTTGTTGTAAAAGCCTGTATAAACGTGTGAGCTAATTATTAATCCCATCTCGCTCTCTCACACACACGCGCTCTCTCTCTCTCCAGAAATCAATATTTACTGATTGCATTTCAGCATTTGGCTTTTTTAGCGTAGTTTACGTGTTCTAATATTTAGAAAGTTAGAATTATTTAGCCATATAACACACAGGCCTTGTTAGAAGACAATTTTGAAAACCCTTGAATGTCGAGTCGAAACAAATAGAAATATATATATATATAATTATAATTGAGCAGCCATTTTCAGTCTTGATACATATTTGCATACGTTTTTGAAAGTGCAAATACTGGGAAGACTGCTGTACACAGATTCAAACAGACACTAGTGTTGATATCGGCCATTTTAAACAAGCTTAACACAGAGTCTTTCTTCAGTATGTAAAGATGTGTGACTGTTTTCTGCACAAGCTGTCAGCGCGTGACACTGCGTGAGTTATTAGGGCAAAGAAGGGTAACCATAAATTTCCAGCATCGGGCAACAATTTTCTCTTTATTGTCTGCATGACGAATGAGCTTCTGAACCAGATACCAAGCACTCGGTATTACCCTTAAATGGGAGAAGAAGAAAAAATGGGGGGGCGTAATTCATATTATTTAAATGCAAATGTATTTTCATATATTTCATATCGTCATGTTTATGCATGACTAAATATCGTCATTTACAGAGCTGCCTAAAGCAGCCGAAAACACTTGTGCAAAACATAGACATTAAGTGATAGCCTAGGTAAAGCAGCTTAGTAACACAAATCAGTTCCAATAAAAAAAAAAAATACAATATTTATTATATTTTTAGTGTTTAGAAAAACTCCCATAAGTAGGCTACACTGCTGAAATCCAACCAACTCAAATTCTTTAAAAATGAAAACGGCTTATTTTGCGTAAATTTAGGCTATAGAGCGTCTTGGTCCGCTTCCTTTCTTTCGAAACATCTATAAAAATAATCATAATAATAAAAAAAAAGCTTTCTTCCTTCACAAGCGTTAAACATGCATTACAAAGCATTTCCTAGCATTAAGTTTGGTAAAAAAGAGACCACAATGAACCACTTTACCTGAAATTACACACACGCGCTCCGATGTGTTACGACAGGTATGGACATTTACAGGCACAATCCTTTCATTTCCTATAAAGATGAGTCCGCTTCCTTTCTTTCGAAACATCTATAAAAATAATCATAATAATAAAAAAAAGGGTTCTTCCTTCACAAGCGTTAAACATGCATTACAAAGCATTTCCTAGCATTAAGTTTGGTAAAAAAGAGACCACAATGAACCACTTTACCTGAAATTACACACACGCGCTCCGATGTGTTACGACAGGTATGGACATTTACAGGCACAATCCTTTCATTTCCTATAAAGATGATCATTTAAACAGATTTCCAGTGATGTCCTATGAAGCACATTTGAGCAGCCTAACTAAGTGAATGCATTATTGTAGTGTCCGCGCGCTGCCGCCATCATAAGATCCTGCTCGTCTCCAAAAGCCTGTGGGAGGATCCGATGTGACGGCATGGCGCTCCCACCCAAAGCTTCTGTGCGTGTCCTGTCATATAACGACAACAATAAAGCTTTAATGGGTTATTTTAACTTAAGCGATTATATGAACACACGAATAGGACAGTTAAATATGATTAGCGAAATTATAATGCAGTGAAATATGACTTCTGAGTTATTATGCGTTGTGTAACACTTTTAACACATACTTTGCAAACTTACCCTAACATCCAGTGACTAAAACTGTTACTTTTTCAAACGAAAGCTGTCTGGATTGCTAGCAGGAATGCTACTCACTCACCATTATTTTCATGGCAACATAAGCAGCTGAAACAGATTTGAGCGATTGAACGCTGGCGCGTGCTTCCGTCCTAGATCAGCTGACACAAGCACGCGGAAGAAGTAAAGCTTCAGTCGGAGCGTAGTTTAAAAGTTTATGTTGAAAACATAAAGAAAACGTTTCAGTCGTATGAGCAGAAAAAACATATGTGGTGGTCTTCGTTTGATGCTTCTTTCCTTCTGAACTGTCATTTGACTGCAATGGCATACACCGAGTCAATGGTTGTAGTGAAGGGAAGTCAGGTAAGTGAAATACTGCTAACACGTTGTCCTGTGACCTGTGTACTATCCAGCCAGTACACACCAAATGCCCCAAAGTGTGCGTTTGTTTAGTTTTTTTTGTCAAGTCATGCTGTGTCATGTAGATAAAAACGGAGGATATATTTATATAAATATATTTTCTGTGTCGCGAGACCACTCTATAGTCAAAAATATTATGACAAATATTTATTTTAAACAGTTGTTGACTAACATAATAACAGTGGTTTCATTCACACAATAGTTTGAATTATTAGCCGTCACATGTTTATGGACAGCTGAACAGCTTCAAACATATCTTTAATCCTCATCAGTTCAGTGTAATGGTTAAGAAGGTCTATTTCTTGAAAGAAAAATACTTCAACGTTCCAGCTATGTAATAAAACTGATATCGCTCCCTCTCTCTGTTGCGTTTATGCAGGTGTCCTGCGTTGGGCATGATTGGGAAGACGTTCCAGATTTTCTTGGGGCAAAATATGGAGAAGTGGCAAGAAGATTAGAGCTCAGCTTCAACCAACTGAGGTAAGTTATTGTTTGTGTCTCAGTGTAGCTCTTAACAGACAATGATAATTGGAGGTCCGTGATGATGGGAGACAGTGCTGATAAGCATATTTTGCACATATTGGATTCCTGTATGGACCTGAGGAGGGAGAGACATAATTTTTCCCAATAGGTTTTGCAACAGGATTATGTCCCACATTATCCTGTCTGGGGGTATTCCAGAAAGCAGGTTATGTGACATAACCGGGTATGTTTAAGGGTAAGTAAGCGGATCAACTCGGCTTTTGGTTCCAAAAATGGAGGTAAGTTTTAGGGTATGCAAGTAGCCACAGCAACTTATTTTCTGAACATAACCTGCTCCAGAGCAGGGTCTATTTCAGGGTTAGTTTACTTCAGAGCTATCAGTGCACGCTCGACCTATTGACAAGACTCCAGTGGGCATGGCAGATTGCGCACAATAATGTATATATTTACAATATAGTTGTAGTTTTACATATGTACACTACAGCTCAAAAGTTTGGCATCAGTAAGACTTGTAATGTTTTTTTTAAAGAAGTCTCTTATGCTCATCAAGGCTGCATTTATTTGATCAAAAATACACACAAAAAAATGGTAATCTTGCAAAATGTTATTACAATTTAAAATAATGGTTTCTATTTTAATATAGTGTAAAATATAATGTATTTATGTGATGCAAACTGAATTTCCATCAGCCATTACTCCAGTGTAAAGTGTCACATGATCCTTCAGAAATCATTCTAATATGCTGGTTTATTATTAGAATTATCAATGTTGGCAACAGTTGTGCTGCCAAATATTTTTTTGGGAAACTGCGATAGTTTTTCACGATTATTTGATGAATAAAAAGTTAAAAAGAACAGCATTTATTCTAAATCTTTACTATCACTTCTTATCAGTTTAAAAGTTTTAATTTCTTTCAAAAAAAGAAAGAATAAAAATTTACTGGCCCCAAACTTGTGAATGGTAGTGTATATTGTTAGAAAAGATTTCTATTTTAAATAAATGCTCTTCTTTTTAACTTTTTATTCATCAAATAATCCTGAAAAAAAGTATCACAGGTTCCCAAAAAATATTAAGCAGCACAACAGTTTCCAGCACTGATGATAAATCAGCATGTTAGAATGATTTCTGAAGGATCATGTGACACTTTACACTGAAGTAATGGCTGATGGAAATTCAGTTTTGCATCGCAGAAATAAATTATATTTTAAAGTATATTAAAATAGAAACCATTATTTTAAATTGTAATAACATTTTGCAAGATTACCATTTTTTTGTGTGTATTTTTGATCAAATAAATGCAGCCTTGATGAGCATAAGAGACTTCTTTAAAAAACATTACAAGTCTTACTGATCCCAACTCGGCTTTTGGTTCCAAAAATGGAGGTAAGTTTTAGGGTATGCAAGTAGCCACAGCAACTTATTTTCTGAACATAACCTGCTCCAGAGCAGGGTCTATTTCAGGGTTAGTTTACTTCAGAGCTATCAGTGCACGCTCGACCTATTGACAAGACTCCAGTGGGCATGGCAGATTGCGCACAATAATGTATATATTTACAATATAGTTGTAGTTTTACATATGTACACTACAGCTCAAAAGTTTGGCATCAGTAAGACTTGTAATGTTTTTTTTAAAGAAGTCTCTTATGCTCATCAAGGCTGCATTTATTTGATCAAAAATACACACAAAAAAATGGTAATCTTGCAAAATGTTATTACAATTTAAAATAATGGTTTCTATTTTAATATAGTGTAAAATATAATGTATTTATGTGATGCAAACTGAATTTCCATCAGCCATTACTCCAGTGTAAAGTGTCACATGATCCTTCAGAAATCATTCTAATATGCTGGTTTATTATTAGAATTATCAATGTTGGCAACAGTTGTGCTGCCAAATATTTTTTTGGGAAACTGCGATAGTTTTTCACGATTATTTGATGAATAAAAAGTTAAAAAGAACAGCATTTATTCTAAATCTTTACTATCACTTCTTATCAGTTTAAAAGTTTTAATTTCTTTCAAAAAAAGAAAGAATAAAAATTTACTGGCCCCAAACTTGTGAATGGTAGTGTATATTGTTAGAAAAGATTTCTATTTTAAATAAATGCTCTTCTTTTTAACTTTTTATTCATCAAATAATCCTGAAAAAAAGTATCACAGGTTCCCAAAAAATATTAAGCAGCACAACAGTTTCCAGCACTGATGATAAATCAGCATGTTAGAATGATTTCTGAAGGATCATGTGACACTTTACACTGAAGTAATGGCTGATGGAAATTCAGTTTTGCATCGCAGAAATAAATTATATTTTAAAGTATATTAAAATAGAAACCATTATTTTATATTTTAATAAAATTTTGCAAGAGTTTTTTTCTGTATTTTTGATCAAATAAATGCAGCCTTGATGAGCATGAGACTTCTTTAAAAAACATTACAAGTCTTACTGATCCCAAAATTGAGCGTTAGTGTATATATTTGTATGTGTATATATGTGTGTATGTTAATTATAAAGTACTAATATAAGTAATATATTAGGTAATATTATGTTATTTTAATATGGTATTTATATTTATTTTAATGTCATATATAATAGTTATTGATATAAATTAAATATAAAACACTATTATAACAAGGTAGTTTATTTTATTATCTCACACATCATGGATCTGCATTTTCTATAATGTATTTTTATAATAAAAATAAACATATATGTCTTTTTTATATAATTAGCATAAAAAATGAAAGAAAGAAAATGAAAAATTATAGCACAACCACCAATTAGGTGGTGATATGCACTAAGTATGCAAATGGACATTGAACAAAAGAAGAACAAAAGAAGCAATATGGCGTGCATTTTCTTAGCGTCTGTTTCCACGGTGACTCGTTGATTCGTCGCTCTGTTGAGTATGTCTGTTCAGTCAATAGTCGACTGAACTTACTCCCAGACACGTTTTTGGAACCAGCATACCTCGAGCAGAACCCAGAATTATCAATATTTAGGCATAAAAAGTTTTTTTTTTTCCTTTTGGGGGGGGTCGCATACATAATTTGGTCAGCTGTCATGGGTGTGAATTATACAGCGTGCTATACGATCATGACTGAAGAAATCAGTATCTGCACCATGTATTCACGAAATTAGTGGTTTGGAATGATGCTTGTTCTTTTATGAAATGCTCTTTATTCCATCAGTTTCGGCCATAATGTTTCACCATACACACATAGAAACGCTTACACTGTGGTTTATTGCCTTTGCTGAGCCATTATGCTATCATCATATAATTTATAACGTTTTATGTGTAAGATAATTACCAGAATAGTTGGGCACATCGGTAGGCTATTAATAGGAATGCTTCTAGAACAATGTCATGTTCATTGTCTTTCCGTTAAAACACTGCTAGATTTACATTACCGATGTAGTGATATACACGCAGAAAAGTGAGGTTTCACCACTTATGTTTTAGAAAAACTCATCTTGCTCACTTAGAATCACACTGCCAATACAGATGATTTTTGGCAACAGGGCTTGTCAGAAAGGGAGGCTTTCTACTGACATCTGTATATGTACATATCAAATGCAAGAATGCCAAAGCTGGCTCTGAAATAATTGTCTTTTTTACCACTTCACAGAGCCTTTGAGCAGAACAGAAGGTTCTGTTACTGAAGCGGTTTAGGTCATGTGCTTTGTTGGGTCTAGGGTTACATTCAGTGTGAAATTTAATTTATAAAGAGGCATGTGATCAGAATAAAGTGAGGATGTGGGCTACAGTCAGGATTTCACTGCTTCTTCTGCCATGTTCACACAAAGACCTCACAGTAAGAAGTTAATAGACAGACATCCTGCCCTCTAGCATGAGGACTTAAATATGTGAACATGACAAAGTGATAGAAAGGTTCTTTTGTTGTCCTCAGGGCTGCCACAAGACAATTTGAGTCATCCAGAAATGAGCATTTATGCAGGATGTGTCACGGTAGTTGTCTAGTCATCTACATGGACTAGTTTTAGATTCTTCGATTTTATTTCATTAGCTTTTTAATCAACAGTTTGCAACGTAAATCCCTCTCTGCTTGGATCTTTTAAAGACTTCACTCAAAAATGAAAGTTAGGCCTATGTCATCATTTGCTCATCATGTATTTCTTTTTTTCTGCAGAATTGAAAGAATATATTTTTTCAGAAAATTTTCATACAATAGTAATCAATGGTTTCCAGCGTTCTTCAAAATATCATCTATTATGTTCCACAGAAGAAAGTCTAGCATTTTAAGATCCACATGAACATAAATGACAATTTTCATTTTTGAATGTTGTATCCCTTTAATTCATCCCCTTTAAAACATTGTTGCTACAGACATGTATGTTTAGACTGAAATCTTTGGCCATTGTGTTGTTAAAAACTTTCAAAAGTGCGTGTTGAGACATCTGCATCCTGTTCCTTTCTGTCCAGTTTTGTTTTTGAACAGGGTGGCCTTAAAAGTCTTAATGTCTTAAATTCAGATGGGTCTTAAATAATTTTGGTCACATTACTGCAAAAATGTATCCAGTCTGAAGGACTCCGTGACTGTTTACAATCGTCATCAGGAAGAATTGCAGTAGTAAAATACAGACTGAACTAGCTAGCTGACCAGCCTCGAGAATGTCTCGAGAATTTTACTTGCCTGAAGGGGGAAATAGCCTGATTAAAAATAACTAGTTACATATCAAAATGCGAAAATTATTCTTCTGATTTTATTACATTCAGCTTAAACAGCGATTGATAATGGATAGTGTATTTCTGGTATCAATGTCGCGCTGTTGAGGCTTGTGCTGTGTCTGTAAAAGACTTTCATGGAGGAATCAAATCAAATGAGCATAACGGCACACATAAAGAACTCACAGAACAAACATACTGGGGTAAAAATTAACATGATGTAGTTATGTCCATACCATGACAAGGGAGCTATTTTGCTGAATATTTTCACGATTGCAAATGTTACATGGATTTTAGTTCAACAAACAAGTAATATATTAAGTTTAGACACATTTTTTATACACTATATTGACTGACGAAAATATTTCCAAACAAAGATCTAAACAGAAGTATTGCACATTCTCCAAGCAATACTCGGCGTGCTTGTTACTCAATGATTATGAAGGAATGAATGATGAGTTATGAAGGAAACGGTTGAATACTGGCGGATTAGTCTCATGTTTAAAAGTATGCATTTCTTATTTGTATATTCAAAATGTTATTTAAAACAATAATCTCATAACGTTATTTACTGCAGTTGTAATTTTGCAGTGTAAATAGTTTCATTTAATTTGGTAAAAATTTTAAAAAATTGGCTTGCTCAAGGGTCTCACCTCAGTCGTGGTATTGAGGGTGGAAGAGAGCTCTGGTCATTCACTCCCCCCACCTACAATCCCTGCCGGTACCAACCTTTGGGTTACAAGTCCGACTCTAACCATTAGGCCACGACTGCTGAAGATTTGTCCTATTTTAACAAACCCCCCCCCC